>NC_065954.1:20175000-20438509 GCF_021464435.1 Cataglyphis hispanica
CCATTATTATATATCCGTATAGATTGAGTTGTTCTTGAGTCAGCCGAAAGAGAATGTCTCATGTTAAGGACAACGAACTATCATTGTCGGATGAAAATAGACTCTGGAGACGACGAAATGCGTTTGCGCGCGCGCGCGCCTTTCTTCAGTCCGTTTTTCGCGGTGGAGAATCTTTCTCTTCTAATGCAAAGAGGAAATTATTCCGCATCATCACACATACGTTGTCGGGATTTCCAACTATTGTTGGAGTTGTTGTACCAATGTCCAAAAAAAAGTGATCGTTACTCACGAACGAAGATTAACCAAAACATTCCAAGCAAGCGCAATAATCTTGATATTTTTCTGGTAGGGACATTCATGGCCGATTATTATATTAATGATTTTGAAATATTTAATTGAGAATGAAAGTCATTTAACAATGACAATATATTTTCGGTTTATAAAGAAATAGACGAGTGGAGTTAGCCGATATTAGAATTAATAAAGTTTCTTTACATGATTTGATTGTACATTGTTTGCATAAATGCACTTTATTATTTTTGTTTGCACACCTCTATTAAGAAAGTTAAAAAAAAGAAGAAAAACGTTTTGGAGGAGCCAAAAGTTGACAAAATTGATGAAACTTCTAATATCGGGGAGCTAATTTCATCTGTCTTAAAAAAACAGTATGATAGAATTAAATTATAATAGAGTAAATTATTTATTTAAATAATCAAAAACTTGTCAAGTCCTTAATTTATTCTTTTTTTAGGTGCTTTCTGAATCCATATAATTGTCAATAAATTGCATTAAACTTACCCGCGTGAATGTTTCATCATCATTAGACGCGTACTCCATTAGTCCCAAATGAATATCTAGATGTGCCAATTGAGACGTAAGCGAATAATTGAAATCACGTAATGAGAACTTAACATTACAAAAAAATGCAAAAAACCGAAGAGTGTATTTAATTTTAAATTCGGTTTTCGATCGGTTATTATATTAAAAACTAAAGTCTCTAAATCAAACAATTTTGGAAGAAATTGCATATTATTATGTAGAAATATAAATTTGAAATATAAATCTTTTCGTGTAAATTAACGAACATTTGTGAGATGCAAATGCATGAGTTAATCTACGATACGCCTCTGGCAAATACAACATTACTCGATGAAAACAAACAAATCTTAAAAAAGATTTTATTTTAAAAGTGAAACATTTACTTTTTTGTATGTTTATGTATTATATATTATTATCGAAAAAAACAGATATATATATATTCTCGTTTCATTTAGATAACTTTTCTAGCACTAATTAAATTTATTTTAAAAAAATCACTTTATAAATTACAAGTCAATTCAAGAGATAACTGATAAAGATGTAAATAAGCTTGCAATCACATGAGAAAATAACAAATATTAAAGATTGGTTTAATCACCAAATGAAGGGAGAAACGTGGGTTTAAAAACGAAACAAGAACGACGAACAGACTAAACGTAGGCTTGAATTATCACTGAATCGACTTCCTCAAAGCGAGTAAGGATCTAATGCGGTTCTAAGAAAAAGGGTAGGAGGTAAACGAAGTTCAATCACTAGCATAACGTTGGTGGTGGATCGACGGTTGTCGAAGTCAGGGATGTATTGAGCTTGAGAAAGTTATCGGTCCAGATAGATTCAGTATTCAAAATAGCATTGATATTTTCGCAAGATATATCAAAAAAATAAGATAACGTTATAAAATAAAGTGATATAATTTCTATACAACCTTGCAAGTTGAGATAATTTGCATATTTTTTTTAGTCGTTTCAATTTGTTAACAATGATATTAAAAATCAATATTTCTCCTATAAAAAAAAAGAAAAAAATCAAATTATATTAATCGAATTTTGTATGCAGTTGCTATAATTATTTTATAACATAGATATAACGATGAATTATTATTACTATTTTATAATCTTATAATAAAGTAATGCTGTTCGTCGTATAATTTTAAATTTTAATATTAATATAATTTAGAAATTTAATATTAATTTTTATAATAACAAAATTTATATAACGGCGATAGTTTAATCGAGAAAATTTTCAAAAGAGTTTGGAAAATTATGAAGTCTGAGAGCCATCACTGCTGCCGAATCATATAAACGGTCATGCGGCCAAACACCTCCGTGCAGCTTTCTAATTGTTCTTCCTGATCGGCTCTTACCGGCAGCACGCGATTATATAACAAGTTGTTATACCGGAGAAAAGTCAGATAATATTATTCAAGCATAATAACGATTACGTGGCGCGCGTTGCACGAGACGATTGCGGCAAGAAAATCAGACGAAATTTTGCGTAGTTCCGGAAAAATCAAGGCTCTTTTAAAAAATCTCGTATATACATTTCGAATTAATTGACTTGATGTCTCCCCATTGTTCTTATAAAACAGTTTTTTTTTTTTTTTTAAACGCTGCGATTTTACAGATTTCTTTATTTTTCTATTTTTCCATAAAAAAAATTTCTTCGAAAATAATTTGAATAAAGTTGATATAAATAATGTATTTACGTTACAAAATACAAGATATTTCAAGAAGGTGCAACAGGTTATGCTGATATGCACTTTTAATGTAAATATTAATTCCTGTGAACTATGTACATGTAGCTCGAAATGCGTAATCATCGCGCGATGTCACTTTATCAAACTCTAAAGTCTTATTTTGATAGCCGCATTTGTTATTCAATTAGCAAAATTACTAAATATCACAAAATTATGCTTCTTAATTCGATAGTCTATCACAAAACTAAATAAAATTGCATCATCGCAAATTAAATTAAAAATAAACTTAAATAGAAATTAACATAAGTTATTGACTTAAATAAAATTAAAACACAGGATGTCCTTAAAATTATTTATTTTAATCAGGAATTATAAAAAAACACCTTTAAGATCAATATATATATATATATATATATATATATATATATATATATATATATATATAAATCACTTTAGGAATACTTTGCATTATAATGCAAAAAATTAATTTACTTTAGAACTTAAATAAAATAATGCAAGATGTCATCAGAATGATCATAATCAAAATGTCATCGTAAGTAAATCAAAATGGCATCATAATTAAAAATAATTGTAAAAAATTTTAAATGATGCGATGCTACATCAAGACACAGTGCAAAACGATGCATTGAAAGTCGTATCACGTATGCAAATTAAGTGCAAAGAAGAGGTCGACTGGCGGAAGAAGTGAAACGAAACGCAAAATTGACGGCGCCAGGCGTACATAAGGCCGAGTTAAGTTCTGTCAAGTTATACAGCGTGTTTACTTTCTAACCTGGTATTATTACGTGGACTTTCAACGAAAGTATTATGATTGCAGTTGCAATAAGTAGTGACATTATCGATTACAATAAATAATGTTGCGCAGCCGCAATTGCGAAATCTGTTGATTAAGAATTGATCTGATAGACGCATATGTCAATAGTGATATAATGTCGATAATGAGGTAAGCAAATGGAGGAGTACAAATCATCAAACAATTATGGAAAAAAAAATGTAAGTTAAAGAAAAACAAGATCTTTATCATATATTCGACACGAAATTTGCCTTTGTCATTGTTATTTTTATATTTCCAAGCATTGTGATATGAATTCTGAATTGCAATATAATTGCCTTAGCAATGCGAATGAATATCAGAGGTTCAATTCGCAAAGTTCATTCGATTCATATAAACATATTGCTCGAGCCTTGTGTGCTACGTAGTTGCTAAATTATCTGCTCAATCACTATGCTAATTGGAGACATACTTCGTATTCAGAATTTGTTTATGCCCCGCATTTATGACGCGCGATGCCGAAAATGACTTTGTAAAAGGTCAGTTCTTTTATATGTGGATACATTTTTTTCAAAATATATCATCTCGATAAGGGGAATCTAAATCGCTTTTCTTAATAATCTTCAAAATAATGCATTTTTAGAAAAATTTTATTGTAATTTTATTATAATTTAATTAATTTTAACAAATTATCAATTTCCAGAAAAACTTGTTTTAATTGTTTATTATTACAAAGATCATATAATTTAAAACTTTGTATCAAGGAACATATGATTCTCGCAATATGTCGCAATTGCAAATGAGGAAATATAAAATTTTCTTACAATAAAAAAGGCATTTTCAAGTAGGTGACATGAGAAGTTGATGTTCTCTATGTATGAATGCAATTCTATGAATCATTGATAAAAATCACGCGCAGTGATTTTCCGCGCTTCACGTTTCAACAAAAGTTTAATAAATTTTTCGCGTCCTATGAAAAGGAAAATGAGATAACAATAAGATACGTGTAGTCAGTTTTTATTATAATTTGTTTACATCTGAAAATTATTGCACGTTCTCCGCACTTATAAATATTAAACATTTGTGAAACATGTTAAATATCAATAAGGATACTATAAACAAGAATATAAGATAAGTAATGCGTTTGATGACGATCGACACTCAACATCTGACTTTACGGCGCAGCTACAGATCACGCAACGTCACATATTGTTGCATTAAATGGTATAACATGCAAATTTCTCACTTAAGTATAAGCTACAAAGATTCTTTTAAAATTTTCTTATCACTTTTTTTTAAATAACAAAATATATTTTTTAAATAA
Organism: Cataglyphis hispanica; assembly: GCF_021464435.1. NCBI lineage: Eukaryota > Metazoa > Arthropoda > Insecta > Hymenoptera > Formicidae > Cataglyphis > Cataglyphis hispanica. The sequence goes on from NC_065954.1 coordinate 20,179,633, forward strand.
CAATACATATTTTTTGAAATTTTAGATATTTTCACAAAATCTTCTTAAAAAAAAATACAATCGATTTCACGGATTTATAATTTTCAATGCGTAATTAAAAAGAAAAAAATCGTGTGCATTTTAAGAAACGTCTGTTTAAGTGCATGTAAAGAAATTAATTAATTAAATATTTCAAATGCAATTGCGCGCGTGTGTTCGCACGCGTGTTGGAATTCTCATACCTACGTTTTACATTTGAGTTTTACATTCTCGCGACTGACCTGCTTTTCGTGAACTTCCGGCCCGGCTACAGTTACTCTAAGATATATGGATAACGAATACAGTCAAACGATTTCGCAAACGGTAGGAAGCGTTACAAACGATGCTATCGATGCTGTTATTAATTATACTTTAACTGTTGATTAATTCATCGATTTGCATCCATAAAGCAATTGCACATATCATTGTATTATCTAGAATAATTTTTTTTTTTAACTTATTAGAATTCTATAATACATATTCTATAATACATACATATTTGATGATATATTGTTGCAAATCCTCACGTTCTATTTTACTCTGTTGCAATTTATTAACACTACTTAATATTTTATTAGATAACAGAGCTTCATATTATATTTAACATCAACGTATCGATATGAAAACTTGATGTCAAATTGAAAAAAATTTGCTTATTCGTAAGATATTTGACATTTTATATATGTGCTTATACAATATATCTTACATGCATATGCTTGTGTGTAAAAATATAATATAATGACATATAATATTAGTATCAAAAAAATAAATCGATGTAGCAAAAAATGATTAAGTATCATTTACAATCATAATTTTCAATCTTTAGTTTTTTTTTTTTTTTAAGAAGGAACTTCTTAATTTTAATAGAGTTTTCGACTATTTAATGACAAGGAACAAGTATAGTGAAGAACTTGGCGTAAAAGAGCTGTTTGGCAACAGAATTTTATTAAAAAATTTATATGTACCTTCTTTTGTCAAATATTCTGATAAGAAACTGTAAAAATTATAAGATTTTTCATTAAAATAAATGTAAAAAATATTTTTTTCGATATCTTTTTTACTTTATTAAACAAATATTGTTTTCGAAACAAAATATTTTTTTCGCGATTTTTATTTCAAATGTATAATTTATGTTAAATTTTATTTCATGAAAAGATACTAAAGGGCACAGTTAAGAAACAATTTTGTCCAAGCAAATATTCTTCATCATTCTTGTCATAAATAAAAACTCTATATGACAGATATTAAAACACAATGTCTATGGAATTTTTAAAAATTAATAACAAACAGTTCAATTATGATTCTCTAAAAATACATATATGAAGCAGTAGTTTTTTATATTGTTATATTTGTCCTATATAATTCATAAGAGAAATAAAATAAAATATTGTCAGAATGAAGAAAAAAAAAGAGCATGTGCTAATAAATATATGCTAAACGATTAAATACTTGAATTTGCAAAGTGTAATTTATAAAGTAATTTATAAAGTGTTAGCCTTTATCATTTTTGAATTTCTTAATTTCAAAAATTTCATATTTATATCACTGTTTGTCTCGTCTTTGTCACCCCTCCGTTCCATGCGAAATTATGTCTCAGTTATAACTCTGACTCACCACGTATTTTACCAGTGTACGAGTAATATTAGAACATATGGTATAGGGAATCCAGTGCAATCTGCTTCTCGAATGTTGACGCGGTACAAGGTAAGATCGCGAAACAATATTTGAATTTAGCAGAATGACACTTGACGCTCTTTCATTGATTCATTTTTTAAATATATTTTTTATATAAATATATTTTTATTATATTTTTTTTATTATATTTTTTATCGTAATGATATAAATATAACTAAGAAAATGTATTATAACTTCATCTCACAAATATATATATTAGTTTAATATGTTTATCAATTGCTCAAGCAATAAAGTATCAATATTAAATTTTAATAATTTTTTAATATTATAATTTTTAATTCTAACAATAAGCTATTTGTTTCATCTAATTTGAAAATCAATTTTAAATCAAACAGATTTTTCCTAATACAATACTGAGTTATTCACTATTTTTGTACTTTGTACAGTATGGTCATCTGGTTCTCTCTTATCTTATAGGAGCGTATTTGTACGTTCCTGTCCTTAAAAGAGGATGCTAAGAGTCCGATCAAAGTTCTTCCAGAACAAAGCATGCATCGAGAGAAAATAACATTCTCCATTCATTTACTCGTGAAAAGAAAAATAATGGAGTGAGAAAGGGTCGACTTTTGACCTCGGAATCCTCTCTTGAAAGTTAAATAAATATTCAAAATCAGTCCAGAAATCCTGAGCACTTGACGCACGCTGAATGTTTTTAAATCCGATCCGAATACAGTTGCGTCTCGTCCGCTGCTCGGATTTCATTCAGGAACAAAGACATTACAAATTGATGATTCAAAACTTATTGTTAGTCTGAGGAATTATTTTTTACGGAAAAACTCTGATTTGAAAGGATTAATTAAATAGTTAGAAAACCATTCAAGTCCAGATATTTGAAAAATTCAAAATTATTGAATTTCGATTATGAATTTAACAAATGCGTTATATATATATATATATATTTTCTAATTTTTTTCATGCACATTACATATAATATTATAAATAATATTATAATATATCGACGAATATATCAATCTAATGTTTAAATCAATGAGCGGATATTTTTCTTTTATTATTATTATTGCTATTTTCCTCATCTCTTTATTTTTTTTATCAATTTATATCTATAAATGTCAATTACCAATGAAGGATTATCATAATGTCATAATTAAAGATACGTCATGTGAAACGAAATATGAAAGCATATGATTATCTAATATTCTAATAAGGCAAGAAGTAGCGCACGTAAAAAAACCCAAGCAAACAAACAAAAAAAAAAAAAAAACAAGGAAAAGCGTGATTGGCAGAAAATGTAAGCGATGGCTTGTTAAGCGCAATGTCAAGGTATTGAAATCTTCTTACAATTATAGTCGATTACACTGACAATAAGCTTGTAACATGACTAATTGATAGGGAGCCGTGCTTTGTTCGCCGTAACGAGTAAATACTTTGGATATAGAGATAGTATTGTACAATAAGAGAATGGAGGTCCTTATCGACCTTTTCGGATTGCGTCTCAGAGACCACTAGACTACAATATAGCCAAGTCCTCTCATCGCCAGATTCTTGGAATTACATAACGCAGAATCATGGAATTTAAATTCTATGCGAGATCGAGATTTTTCATTTGTATAATTCAAAAATTGGTGTATAATGCGATCGCGGTTGTTCCTCATTGTACAACCTCGATGAGCTTCGAAAATATCGTGCATATATCTAAAAAAACATCCTATTTTTTCAAATGTCTTTTCTCAGATATTTGAATATTTGTGTTTTCTTTTAAAGTCTTTCGTTATATCAAGTATGTTTTCAAGATTTGATTCAAGAAACGAAACGTTCTACTAATCACGAAACGAGAGCAAAGCGAGATATCTCCTTTCGTTAATTTGGCTTGCCTCGCGTGAGATTAGTAGTGCGTTATCGGTATTTATTTTCATCTCAAGTTTAATTTTTTTTATAATTTTTCAGTCTAAAAAAATATGTATATGTATATAAGTGTAAAAATATTTTTACAAAAGACCATGTATATATAATTTAAATTTAAAGATATATATATATATATATATATATATATATATATATATCTTTAAATTTAAATTTAAGTTTTCTCGCTATCTTCTCAAAGATATCTCGCAGAAACGCATGGTCTTGAGATTTCTGACATCGGAAACGGAGTCAAGTTGCAAATTGGTGCCAACCTTGGAGCTGTCATCAGTGTATTATGCAATTGAACGTGTGTGTGTGTGTGTGTGTGTGAGACTGCGTTAAACGCGCTGTTGGTAATTCGACAACTATATCATCTTGCGTAATAACACCATGTCACGGCGGATCGATTTGAAAAACGTGCTTTACGATATGACCAGTTTCAACGTCGACCGGTTGCCGACCAGTCTTGATTGCATTAATTATACTAATCATACGAGATTAAACGTGATCGCGTTCAGGCAATGAAATAATTGCGAGAGCGCGTGTCTCTTTTCTCGACAAAGAATCATGTGGCAACCACAATCATCGAACAAAAAACTATTTTGAATTATACAATACGATCTTTCTGACTTAACGCAAAATAAGAGAATCAATTTTATATTTCGAATTACCAGCTAATATCGATTCTAATCTGTGTGACGATGATAACGCAGATCCTCCATTGGCAATCTCGTTGAAAGGTCAGGGAGTCCACGGAATCGTTACTTTGTCGATTAAGTGGTTCATTTCAGGTTACACCTATGTGAAGCTATTTTAATCATTCTGCATGTACAACGCGCTCGATCGCCTGTTGACTGACTTTATAAATAGACTTTGGTAGGTGGATCGATCCTAATGTTCGCGCATACGTGAAGTCGTTAACGGAAATTATGCTTTTTGCATTAGTGAACAAATTAATTGCGAATCAAGTCTAATTTTCACTTGGAATGTACAACTTATGTAAGATATGTCAATGATCAATTAATTATATTAATTATAGTGTTGCACATGTATCAAACTATTGTACAGTGCAATAAATAAATTCAAATTTATCGAAAATGTATATTCTTATCATATCAAATTAATTAAATTATATCATAAAAGAAATTTTACAATTAGACCTTTGCTCGATACGATTCGATATGACTCGATAAACCTAACAATCATGCGATTAGATAGATTAACTCCCGTGAAAAATAAGCAAACACTTCTATCCTACTTGTAAGAAGAAAATCGCAAAGAAATAATATGCATTTTCCATTCGTCGAAAAAAAACACTCTATGTATGCCTGCATCCTGCATTATCGTGCATTTGGTATTCATTATCGGTATTATTCGATTTATTCTTGTATTACGAATTATTATAGTTTCATAATTCATAATTTCATCTTTGATTCCTCAACTTTCGTTCCTGAATAATAATCGGTCAAGTTCGATGAATAAAATGTAATCTGCTACACTTATTTTTCTCTCTCTCTCTCTCTCTCTCTCTCTTTCTCTAACAACTTAAAAACATGTACATATCATGTATCCGCGCATATATGAACACCTACAATGGTTTCAAATGCAATGGCAACAAATAGCAGTTAAATAAACTTGTGGATGAGTATATATCCTATTGTTCGCAAAGTCAATTCTCGAATTAGATTTCTCGAACATTTGCCGCGTCGCACAACGGTTCGACCATCGATTCCGCAATTTATGATGGGAGTTACCTGTAGCAAATTCTCGTTAAATATCACGCGCGCGCGTGCGGGAACGTCTCACCAATTTACTAACGGATATTAATAGTCGCCCCACACACACACCGAGCTAGTACTCCCTTAAAGCTACAAATACGTACGGCATAGGAAAAACGTTAAATTTTACGTTTAATCTCTCTGCCGTTGTTTTGTGATGTCGATAAATATTTACGAATAGATTATATACGCAGTAACATACCTCAAGTACTCATTAATACGAATAAATATATTTTTATTGCGCCATGAATATGCAATAAAACATGTGAATAATTTGAAAACAGTATAAAGTTTAATGAAAAAATGAGGCTTTTCTTATTGCATCTTATCAATTTTAAAGAGGTTGCATTAGTTCTAGACTTGGCAAAAAATTTTGATAAAAACTGATTAACTAGAATTTACCTGAATTAACTAAATTAATATATGAAAGAATAATAAAAAGATAAGATTATTGAGAGAATTATTGAGATCTAATTGAGAGAAAAAGAAATCCACAAATATAATTTTTCCAAAAGTTAGTCTTAGAGAATATAATAATATTAAAAGTTTTTTTTTTTTTTTATACATAAGAGATATTTTCAGAACGCTGTCTATAATGGAAAATAAATATTTTTCACGATAATAAATTGAAAAAGATCTATAAGTATAATTGACATAAATATATCTAGACATTAAAAACGCATTTTAACTGTAAAGCAGAGAGAAAATTACAAATTAAAATGATATAAAGCACAATCGTCTCTTTATACATCGCCAAGTTTAAAGTGCGAAAAAATTTGCAAAGCGGAAATATTCAAAATACAAAAACGTCATTGCTAATGAATTTAATAAAATATGCACATTCATTGTCTTGCCATAATTTTTTAATATCGATAGTCATCATATTAGATAATAAGAAATTTCTGCATATTTCACATATTAAAATATGATATCATTAAAGATATTTTTGCATGTAAATATATCAAAATATCTCGATATTTCTAATAATAAGATATCAAAAAGGCAAATAGGCGCGATCAAATAGGCAAATGAAAATTTCAAAATTTGATAATATAAGAGAAAGATAGGCGGTTAATTAATTTAGATATTTCCGAATAATAAATGGACGCGATTAGTGAAGAATTTACTTTTATCGCCCCTCTCCTTGTGTCACCAATCGATTAACTCGATATAACAGTTACAAGAACATATACATCGTGTGATTGTTGTTAATTTATTAGCGATTTACTATCCATCAACGGTCATCGTATCATGAGATTGTGAGTTCAGAAAACGCGCGACGGCAATCAAAAAGTAATTTTTATTTTTTTGCCTTAATTAATTACTGTTGCATGCATACGGAATGTCCCGCATTTGTTTCATATGTGTGAAATAAATTTACGATTATTATTATTATTTTTTTTTATTGAGGAAATGATGACGCAATATTTTCACGACGTCACGCATCCATGTGTGCTTTGTACATCGTTTATAAATTGTCGACTAGACACTGTGGGATACCTTGTACACACAAATCGCTCGTGTTTACGCATCGTTTACATCGTTCAGTATTGAACGTGTCTACCACGTCGAGAGCGGGAGAGAAGCAACACCGATTTCATCGATAAGCTACGCAACATCGCGATTTTGTGTTGGTCAATCGATGTGCCGGTGATCGGCCACATCGAATTTTCAACCGCTCCATGTTATTTCTACGCTTTTCACGCTTTACGTGCGCGCATGATACGTGCCAAGCCGAGAGGCAAACGTATATGAAGGGTCGCGCGACCACGCAGATTCAACCGTAAGCACATCTACGGACGTCCCGCTACTAAATATAACTGCTGTTTGCTGCGGCTATTTCCTACTCGAGAGATAAACGCGAGACAAGAGGAAAGAAAAGCACGCGCGTCCCTTGCTTTCGCCGCCCATTTTCGCCAAAGGAACTGGATCTCTTTCTAAAATTTTTACTACAACATTATTATCAGCGCTTATCGGATGATAAAATAATCTTAAATGTGAATGAACTCCCGCGTCTGCAATTTAACTAAGCACTCGTCTTGATAAAGGATAAAGAAACTATTTAATTCAAACAAGTCAGTTGTGCGATTCCATACCAATAAAATCGGAATTAAATTTTGATGTATTTCACAACTTTTTAGATGTTTAGAGCTTTCTCTGAGAAAGTCCACGAACGTTATAAATTTTAAAAACTAATATGACAAGTTATTGCAAATTGAAAATAATTAATTCGTACGATTTTATAAGTAAAATTATATCCGTTTTTTTTTACTGTCAAAAACGCAATTATTTACAAATTTATATAAATAATTTTCGTGAAATCACTTCTATTTATATCTATTCTTGTCAATATCATGTATTCCAAGATGTTCCATTCTAAAGATATTTTCACTAAAAATCCACTCTTAAAATAATTAAAGAATTTGTCATTAAAAATAAATAATACAAAAATGAAAATTAATACATTTATGCAGATATAATAAAAAATATATTTATTAAAAATTCCCAAATCCTATGTATAATATTTCTCTAATATAATTTGTGTGCTCACAACGACATTTTGAATTCGTCAGATTGTTACAGGATTAACCGTGCCAAATATTTCAAAATCGCATACACAAACAGAATACGTGTTAAAGACAATTTTTTAACACGGTCTGTTAACACGTACAGCCAGAAAACGCAAATGAAATGTCGGTAGAAAAATACTAAGATCGCGAGAAAACTTTCGATATCATTGCTCGCGAAGTTATTTCACAAAGAGCATTTAAACATCAGTAAAATCATCGGAGAAAACCGGAAAGTAACAGCCTTGCAAGTATTCAAGGTCTTGGGTATTACCAGCTTGGGGAATTACACAAGATATATGATAAGTATGTAACAACAGAATTTAGTATAAAAAAGTCTCAATAGAAAATGAATTTTTACATTTGCGATAAATCACATTGCGGTGTCAATTACATTTGTATGATAAAGGATCAAGAATGCGAATGATGTTGAGTTTGGAAATAAATAATGAAACCTTACTCTTTCGTACATTTCGCGAATAAATCTTTTAGCTTAATAAATTTTCAATTTATCATTAAAAATAACAGCTGAAAATTGAAAAATAGATAAACTTAAATTCGATTAAAGTATCTCATAAAGAATTAAAATTCGATTTATCCAAGACGAGATCAATTTTTAATTAATAATTAATAATTTTTATCAAATTAAAGTAACTCGATTGCATTAGTTCATTATTGGAAACTTTCTCGGGCTATTTGCATTCATTCCCATAGCACTAACGAACTAACGATCAGACAGCGAAATTTCGAAATTGCGCCCGACAAGCCTGCCATTTCTGTTTCATAAGCTTTGAGACGCGTCCTAGAATGTAGCTGTGAGCTGCAAATATTTACCCTAAATTCGTGCGCCAACGCAGAAGCGTCGTCACATAATATTTTAATCGGAATTTTAGTCTCTGTCTCTATCTATTTGACGTAATATTCAAATATATTACTTTACTTCATTTATACACGGACAGATAATAAATCCTCTTGCCCTCCCCCCTTCTTCTTTGTTTACACTTTATATGATATTTTTAATTTTCAACTGCTTTTAATATAGACTTTGTATCGTTAATATTATTCTTGAAAGAGTTAATACGATGCAAGCAGATCATTACACATCTCATTTCTGCTAATTTATCTATGTATATTAAAATTATAAAATATTATGTTTATCAAATTTAAGTTATATTTAGATAAACATTCACACACAATGTGTGCGCGACTGGAGACATATTTAACAAAAGATTATTAAAACTTGTGAAATAACTTATTGTTAGTGGCATAAAAGTGCAATCGCAATCGAACAAAGGTTTAGTTTTCCATCGTCAGTGCCAATATTTTTCTCGCTCGCGTGTCCACAGGTAGAAAAATACCGTCATCGAATACATGATTATCTGTGAAATGAAAGCTTAGGTAGGATATTGAAAACGCTATGCGAGCACTGTTATATGTCGCAACCTTTAAAAGATCAGGGCTCGTCTGCTCGGATAAAGCAAAACAAAATAAAGTTTCGAATATACAATAAAAAGTTTTGTCGTAAATATATGTATACCACAGCAAAATTTTAATAGCAAAAATCTAATCGAGAGATAAAATAGCCCATATCCTAATATGTTTCTTGAAATATTCATGCGATTATATTTCGCGATTCTAACGATATTCAGAGACGGATATCCATAAGTAATATATTTTAAATATTTTACGCACAGCGAAAATAGGGCAAAAATGCAAAAATTTTTAATTCCATCTCGGTCGCGGATCGAACAAAATAATCACGCTCTCTATGCGAAGAAAATGTTCAATTCTGATAGCTGGTCGATGTAGAATCGAATACGAATCAATGCGTAATTTACATAGAGGCTTCGCTATCGAGAATTGGTCTTTCGACACATTCGGCGCGAAAACATCACATCTCGAAGCGGCGACCTCGAGAAACACGAATAAAGCATCGAAAACCGCCATAATAACGTTGCACTCTGAAGAAACTACAAGTTTCCACTTCTCCTCGCTTTCAATATTAAATTTGCCACGTGTAATTCATCGAATCTCCGGTAGTGGCCTTCGGTAGAAATCCTTTCGGCAAGGAAAAGTTCCATGTTTTTTTGGGATAAAATCCGGTGGTAAAACCGGTATTTTTCGCCAAAAAAAAAAAAAACGCCAAAACTGGTCTATTAAAAATGTTGAAATAAGTAGAAAATCTTTTTATTTATATTCATGATTTGAGAGAGTGTTTTCTAATTTAAACTTTAATCAAAATATAAAATCCATAATAAATTAAGAAGCAACATAGAAAATAATCAGTTTTTTATTATAAAATGTTGAATAATGCGAACCAGATCTGTATTGATGAAAATTTTTTATTCCGTTACTCATATTTTTCTTAGTAAATTAAAAATTAATATAATATTTAATCATATTTATATCTCTAAAATAAAAACCGAAATTTTTACCACTCACTGGATTTTTTCAGCCAACCATGGTTTCTCCAGACATCGACCAGGCATCGGAGAAACCATGGCGAGCCGCATATTCGACGTCGGAGATAAAAGCAATCATGCGCGGATGAAAAAATTTTTAGCGTCGTCGCGCAGATGAAAACAGCGGATTATCTTGACGCTTTTGCGACGTCAAATTTTCGACTCGTCCAGATCGTACCGGTTTTGTAGGTTCGGTTAAGCCGCTACATACATGGAAATATCCATCGCGACGATGTGCCGGGAACCATTACGTGCCAACAGAGTGCAGGAGTACTACTCACCTTGAGACGTTTAAGCTTGCCGTCCCTCGCAGCGTTATACACCACGCTCTTAAAATCCATTTTCACATACTCCGGGGCCCACGTCGCGTCGGCAGGCAGCCTCCCCTTCGCACGTAAAGTGTACACGTATTTCCTCTCGTAGTCGATGTTGACGTCGTCGATGTCGTCAATGTCGTGTCGACACCCCGGAGACTGATCTGTTCGTGGAGCGGCGCTTCTTGCGCTTCCCTCCCTCCCCCCCCCTCCCCACTTACTGTAAGGCGGTAAGACGAAAAAAAGACACGCGTTGGCGAAAATCGCGTCACCTTTCGCTCATAAAAACGTACGTTTGGAAACGAGTGAGGAATCGAGGAAAATCGAGAAAACGATTGTGTAGCGTATTCGCGCACGAAGAATCGATCTAAACAAGCGAGAGGATGAAACAGTCGCGCTCGGTCCGTGTTTCCGTTCGTTCGCTCGTCAGGTGGCGGTATCAGCCTGATTCGTTCGACGGTTCGTAAACGACTGAGCTCGCGTCGCGCTGCCAATTGCCAACCGCACGGAGAGATCAATCGCCAGTCGATACCAGCTGTGCGCTCTCGGTCCCGATGACGCCGACGCATGCGCCGCGACGCCATGCGCAACTCGATCCCCGGCGTCGCGTTCGTCCACACTGTACATACATTTTGTTCCTTTCCTCTAGCCGGGTTGGCGCGAAAGAGGAATTTCCTCATTTCTTTTCGCGTTCGCGGCGCTGTATCGAAAGGAAGTTACCACGATGTCCGACTCGTTACCGATAGAGTACGCTGCTTGACGCATTGCGCCTCTACGCCGATAGAATGCGCCGTCCGACGATCTTGAAGTGGCACAAAGTTTCAAAAGCAGCTGAAGAGTGCAGAACGTTCTCGTGATTTTAATTTGCAAGTATTCTCATTAATTATTTATTTCTTGTGATATGTCCTCTGTTAGTCTATTATAACACATCTATTTGTGTGTGTGTGTGTGTGTGTGTGTGTGTGGGGGAAGATCTTTCAAAAAATGTATGCCAAGCATTATTAAGCCAACTTACTAATAATACATTTACTCTAGTCTTATGTAGCCAATAGAAAGGCGCGTGTACGTAACGGAAAATTTAAACTTTTATTCGCCGTGAATAAATTTGCTTCAAATCGTTTTCTCGTAATAGTTTTCAATCATTTTTGAAAATTTTACTCTACGGGAATAAAGCGCGAAGAAACTTGCTGATTTTCTGCAGCTTTTCAAAATACTAACGAAATAATGCGCGATGACGAATTGTCATAAAATTTGTAAGGAGTCAACCGATTTGTGATAACAGATTAGTAATACTTTTTATCTTTAGCTTCTCCTAGTTTGATACAATCTACATAGTTTTTGTAAAAAAGCGAGTTATCGCGGAACGGTTCGACGATAATTTGCGATATCACGTCCGTGGTAAAACGTATTCCAAGCCGGACGAGAGGGGGTTAACGAGCTGAATATTCCGCGTACCGTCGAGATAAGACGGACCTATTAGCCCCTCTTTATCTTTCACGTAGCTCGACAGCCAACTTTTCCGTCAGAGCGACGATTATCCGAGGGTGGTTCGCGTGTTTCGCCGAGTTTCACAAGGGTAGACAAAATCTTTTTACGATGGATTGTTTTCCCCGGATATGTCTCGACGCAGGCGAATACGTGACGAGGAAGTTCGTGTTAACAAATCTTTACAAACGAATCACTTCCGGTTTGACGAAAAGCATCGCGTGATTTTTTTCACGAACTGTACATACGTTCCGTAAAATGGTATAAATAAATTTTCACTAAATATATTTTCGCATCATATCTCGTTTATCGGTTCTCTATTAGCAGTACTATGTAAATATTCTTGATTGTATTTGTATGTATGTAAATCAATGAGAGATATGTCTATACGATTTCTCAATGACCTCGCATATGCTTCGTACAGATATCGATTTTCTTGACAATGTCGAGTCTGCGAAAGAGCCGTGTAATATGTATTGCTCGCTATAATTATCGACCAAATTGTTATGAACGAAGAGCGACTTGTTATTGTAGTCACGCGACAAGAAAACGCGGGAAACAACGACGTTGTACGGCTTTTACTTTCGTGCGAAAATCATGCAAATAGCGAGCGAATCGTCATGCGCGTCACCGCGGAAGGAAATGTCACTCCGATGAATCAATTAATTCCCGACTTTTTTTCGATCGATCCGTAAATAATTGATTATGCGATTTTTTTCAGTAAAAACGAGAATCAGGCCTTTCGGAAATATCGAAATACATACACGTGTCGTACAAATTATTATTATTATTATTATATTATTATACGATACTATACATATACATATGTGTGTGTGTGTGTGTGTGTGTGTGAAAGAAGGAAATTTTCGATTTCTCTTACTAATCTTGCTAGAATACAAATACAATTGTTATCGCTCGTGACTTCTATGAAATACAAAGTTGGCATATTTTTTAATATTCACATGTCTCTCGAGGGGATGAGAGTTCCCACGATAAAATAAATTATCTCTCGCCCACGCTATTGCTTCCGTAATTCTTTTGTATATATATATATATATATATATATATATATATATATATATATATATATGTCCCTTAGCGAATACCAACCGCAAAAGTGTATTTACGGAAGATTTCCAATTGTGTTTACGGCTGTTTTCCCCTACTTTTCCAAGTAACTCCTCCGTATTCGCAGACTTCTTTTGCGCGCGCGTACACACACACACACACACACACATATGTGCAATATTCGATCAGTACAGTGTGCGTGTAATAAACGTGCATGTGCGTGATCAAAAGTGTGCGGCATGCGATAGAGGATGGAAAGAGACGGACGTCGATCCAATCCTACGTTATCGGGCGACCACATTCTCGCAAATTGCGACACCGCCGACACCGCGACTGAGACCGAATGACAATAAGTCGACGGCGAGCAGCGCGTTCGCATCGCGATCACGTACGCGTAGATTAGCGACCGTTTGTCCGGTTCACGATGCGCGATGACCGACTACTCCATCGCGATCGTCGGCTACTTGCTTATTGCGAATTAGCTCGCCGCGCTTACAACAATAAACATATGCATTGATATATAATAATAAACACGCGATAACGTAATATATATCTTAGAATCGATGTTTTTTTTCTTTCAATTTTATTATACTATAAACATTGTTTAAACATCTGCATTTCACATGTTTCTCTGTAAAAATTCCAGTAAAAATTTATTTAAAATTCTCAAAAGAAGAAAATATATATATATATATATTGTATAATTGTTGTGTATAAATCGATATGTTAAATGTACCAACTTCATATTACGTATAATATGCATGTATGTTGTAATGAGACTAATTTTCCATACACATGTATGTGCATAACAGTCAATTGCGGTAGAAATACAATGAGTATATAGTTCTCTCACGGTCGAAATTCTGCGTAAATCGCAATGATAAATCGCAGTGCGTGGGTAGCTTGAAAACGACGCATCTGATACATTGGAATACTTGCCAATAAACATACACATACTTATTTTCTGGTGACGCGTTTTTTTGGCACCGTTAATATTTAATTTACTATCATCTTACGAATTGTATTTAATTATGTCATTTCGTAATTTTATAAATTTTTGAACAATATTGAATATTTTCCGATTAATTTTCAGTTTCCGATATTTTATAACTTTAAAACGTAAAAAAGGGTGAGAAAACGACACGGCGCTTATATATTTTTTTTTTTTTCAAACTTTGATTCTTTGAGTTTCAATATCTCCGATTCCATTATCTTGTCTCGGAACGAAACACGATGCGGGCATCGTATCCCGTCGATTTCTATTCATGATCGATCACGCCAGCGAGGAAGACATACATCTCGCGACGAGATGCCGCAGGAAAACGCATCGGTGCAATAGTCACCGTCGCTCTCTCGTCCCCACCATTCTCTCTCTCTCTCCCTGTCTCTCTCTTCCGCTCGCCCGTAGTATTGGAATTTCGAAAAGCCGGGCTGCTCAGGTAGACAGCCCTGATTTAGAGCATCTCCCCTCCCGCCTCGGGTTGGCGGGCGTTTAACCGAATCGAGGATTCGTCTCTCCTCGCGCGCGCCCTCAAAGCATCGCGCGGACGCGATGCATGAGCGGTGTGTAATATGATGAGCACCACACATACATATACGCGCCAACTTTACACACGATCGTATATACGCGCTCGCGCGTTTCCTCGCATTTCCACCCTCTCCCCTCCCCTCCGCCTACCCCTCCTCTTCGCCATCCTCTCATCCACACGCTCGCGGCGGTTACACCCACGCCGAGCTCTCTACTTACGTTGCCGGTTGACTCGTGTTGTCCGGCGCTCTCCGCCACTTTGACTCGCTCCATCTCTGTCGCAGTGTAGCGAACACGTATATATGTACGTGCCGCATATATGTATATAACTACATACACAGCTCGACGCATTCGGCATTCCCCGTTGCACCTCCGATCTGTGGATTGCGGGGACATGAGCGGGCGAGAGGGAAGATTAAGAAACACGACGGCGCGAGAGAGAGCGGCGACGACGACGAGGACGACGACGACGACGACGACGACGACGATGACGACGACGGGTGGCGGCAACGAGCGCCCCGCAGAGCATGGGATATATCCATGGCACGAGAATGGTGAAGAGAGGAAGATGCTGTTGGCGGCGCGGGCGAGAGCGAAAAGCAGGGGTGTCGATAAAGAGTTTTCGAAACTTTTCGCACGCGGTCGCTCGACGGAGAGTATATTTAATGCGCCGCTGAATCGCGTTGATCTCTCGCGTGATTGAAGATTGCCGACAAATAATCGCGATTTCCAAACAATTTATACATTTATATTGATAATTATCAAGTGTCAATCTTGAAAAGTGTGTAACGCAGTTTTTTAATGCACACCCAATTTTCAATTATCTTAACGCGTGATATTTTTGGCGCAATTTTATGTTCGCGATTTTTTGTCATCTTAAAATTTAAGGAAAAACTAGATAAATCAGTTACTGATATAATATTATTTAAAAAAGCTCATCCGTCCACTTCTTTCTTAAAGTTTTGATGCCTGTTGAATTTATAAATAAAAATAGAAACGATTCGATCGTGCCGATTACGATGGGATTCGAGTGATCATTGAAGAAATTTGACAGATATATATACCGATATCTTGCAAAATTGATTGAAATTCGTCACGACGAACGACACGAGAAAGAGAGAAAAGAAGAAGAAGAAGAAGAGGGTTTGATGTAAAGATAGCTACGAGTAGTATGTAGATTGAATTTTTTAACGGCCTTTGTGGAAAGAGCGACATCACAGAGTGAAAGAGAGATACAGAGTCTCTTATTCGTAACCCACAAACTCCGAAAAGACAACTGAGAGCTCTCGCCCCCGGCCCCCGTCGGTCGACGCCCTTGACTCGTGCGTCGTGCGCAGGAGAGTGGGGAGGACAACGGATGGGGGTAGGACAGCTTGCGGTGGAAAGGAGACGCGAGACGGCGCGTAGCTGCCAGTGCTCAGTGCTCGCTGCTGCTTCTGTGTGCGTGCGCGCGTGTGTGTATGTTGGTACGCTCGCTCTCATTGATGCGTCGGTGTGGACTTGTCGCGGCGGTTTTAGTGTTGGTCCGTCGCTCATCGGTGTGTTGGTGGCGGCGGCAAGCGGCGTTCACACGTCCCCGTCATCCACTACTACTCGGACTCGGCTCGCAGTCGAGCGTCGTACGTTGCGCGGCGCGGACGTACGCGACGTTCGCTCATTCCCATTCCCATTACCGTTCTCGTTCTCGTTCGTATCCCAGTCGCGGTGATCGTCGTACACGTACACATTCGAGACGTAGACGCGTTTTGACTTTGTGCATGCGTCTTCCTACGAAAGTGTCAGTGCCAGACGGAGCGATTCGCGCGGAAGAGAAGAGAGAGGCGCAGGAAGAGAGTGTGCGGCAGGAAACGCGAGTGCTTTTTCACTGCAGTGCCAAGACAGATTAACGACGAAGACGCGCGCGCGTCGGATGGATTTCATCGTGCCTACATTCATATCCCGCCGAGGATCTAGAATCGCGACGTGCGATGGATATTCCGAGGTATGCCAGATAGCGCGTTTATCAAGATTCCGTTTCTCTCTTTCTTGGTATCGTAATTAATAATTTTTTGTTCGATCGGGCAGGATAATCATGATTAAAGAACAAGTTGAGTCGCGCGGAAGTTGGTTGCGTTAGATAGCGGCGCGTGAAGTCACGTGTCCTCGTTAGTTGTGCGGTCAACTTCGCAAACGTGACGCAACGCGACGCATCGATGAAGCTCAGATAATACAGACGGTGGATTATTAGTTTCGCGACGAGAAAGAGAGACAACTTTTTCGCTTCGTGCGACGCGCGTCGCGTTAAGTAAGGTTATGTCGTTAATCTCTCACTTTCGATACTTCTGGCTCATGGCTAATAATTACAGTGTTCGAGCACCTTTCGCGAAATGAGGGAAACCGAAAATCGCGGCGACGAGCCATCCGCAAAAACTAATCTCTCCCTTCACCCTAAACGAATAAGCTTAATTCTCTGCGCTCTCTGCCTCTTGATCGATAAGGCACGCGATCTCTTCCGAGAAAACGTTGCCGCCAACCCGAACTCGGCCTTGTTAATTGAGTTTCAAACAACCGGCCCTGGATGCGCTCCGAATCTTTGCTTCTCGTTTAACGATCCTTGGCGTAGATCGCATTCTACCGCGACACGCTTAATAGATTATCGAGCAGATGGACACGAGTGATTAAGCTCAGTAATGATTCCATGTCACAACAATGTGAACCTACGTAACTGCATTTATATCACTACAATTAGATCAAAATATGGTTATATTCCAAAAACTATCTCTTTACGATTAAATGTTAATATTTTCATATTTTTTTATTAAAATATTTTTAGTAAAATATTTAATAAAATTATTTGGAAAGATAATTTAATAATATATCGCATTATCATAAATTAAACAGTGTCTCAGATTAGTTTTTTGAACGGATATACTTTGATCAATTTAAAATCAATTTTCCCTTTGAAAGAGAGAGAGAGAGAGAGAGGGAGGGAGGGAGGGAGGGAAAGATCTTTTCTTATAATTTTTCAATTTTTCATGTTAAATATCTAAATAATTAATTCTTGATGCTTGAAAATATAACCAATTTGTTATTGAGTTTAAAACAAAAAAGTATTTCTTTACATTACCAATATTAAGAAAAATAATATTATTGAATAATTGAATACATTGAATTATATGTAGAAAAATTTTAATTAACAATACATTTTATTTTTCTATGAAAAAGTAACGAATCTTACATACAATAATAATTCCATTTATATTTCTTAATACTGGTGTTAGTTATGGATTTGGAGCATGAAGCAAGTAATTAAATTAATTAAACCATTGCTGTTGCTATTGGTAAGAATTTCGATGTTGAAAATATTTAAGAGGTAATGAGGAGGAACGGGGATTAATGATGTTTCGATGAGAGATAATCGACGTACGCGTCTCGTAAAATTGTTGGAGATTGACAATCCGTTTTCTTCATCATGCATGATTTGCGAAACTTTTACATATCCCGTAAATTACATACTGTCTTTGTTGCGAACTTTTGCCGAAATAGTATTATTATTAGATGTGAACTTTGGAAAATTCGCAAAATTGAAAAAAAAAAAAAACAAAAACTTTTATTTATTAGAAGCATATTTCGAATGTTTGTCAAATTAATTGATAATTCAGATTGGTACAATAAATTAAATATACTAATCTGCAGTTTAAACAAAATTTCATAATCATTGTTTAAACACAAGTTTAATAGTTTTTACTGTTTATGCGAGAAATTGCAATTAATAATATGCCCTATTCAAACAGAATTTTTACACACGCACATTCTCAACTACTTCTGCGAGCCATTTAAGTTCTTTCTCTCGCCATATAATTATTATGCTTTGTGAGATAAGGCTCTTTACGACGCCATGCATTTTATCAAGTTCGCGTCGTCGTCGTCGCTTCGTTAATAGAGGCACGATCAGCCATATCGTAAGTAAATATGCGGAATATTAGGACATACTGTCGCGTAATCCCGCTTGGAGTTGTTAGCTTTATCGCCAATATAATAGAAGTTTTATTTTTGTGCCGGCCGTGACGAACGATCTGTTTTGCAGTTTATAAAATTGACGATTTAATAGTATACGCATGTAAAACTGTGTCGCGATCACTAAATATATTTCAATTGTTATATATACATATATATTAAAATTTGTATATTTCTACATTAACCAAAATAGTTGTAACAAGTATATAAATTATATTTTTACTATTATATTTTTAATTATTGAATATTATTTATATTTAATAATTATTTATATTTAAATATTATTTATTTGCATCAACATTATTATTTTTCATTGCAATATATTAATTTTACAATCGTAATTTTATTATTTAGAGAAACATACATAGCTTACTTTGCGTGTATTTTTTATTCGAACTAATTTTGCGCTAAAATTAATGGAATTTTTAGGATAATATAAAGCAGAATCTATGCCTCTGTCGTGGAACGAACATTTCGCATACTGCGGTTCATGGCGTGCATAACGAAATCGCGGCACTCGTAAACGGCGCGCGCGGTATCACCCACGGTACCCGATAATTAAAGCGCGGAACCGGCGTGTCTGGTGTGGAGAATCCTTTAATCCGCGCGGCATTGTGCGCCGTCGTTCGGCCATGTCGCGATAACGATCGAGAGGGTAAAGAAATCACCGGCGGTTAAGGATCGGGCCGAAGGCCGATTACGCGAGAGGTTCGTGATAACTTCCTCCACGTTCATTCCATGCGAACTCCCCGCGCTGGCTCCTTTTTTCCCCGCAATACGGACACAAGCTCGGGACAAAAGCTCTTTCGGCAATTGGAATTTTTCGAGTTTTTTAAATCGTAACTGCTCTCATTCCTTGGTGTAAAAATGTCTTCGGAGGGAAGAGGAGGAGGAGGGGAGGGGGGGGAGTGATTTATCGCATCGAAATCTGAAATCATCTGATATTATCGACGTTACAAAATTGTCGATCGCTTCACACTGCGCTCCATTGCCTCGCAAGACAATAGAGCGTGGGAAAACTTTTCAACGTTTGTGTAAATATGGGGGTGGGAGGGGGGGATGAATTTAATTTTGCTCGGCGGCGATGGTGGTGTTTGCCGACGGGACGAGACGCGTCGCGACGTCACACGTCGGGCGTATATATACATATACATATATATGTACATATATATATATGTGTGTGTGTATATCAAGCCGAAAAGTTTTTATCGTTCCGCCGAACGCATTTGCTGCAAATTGATGGAAATAATGGCTCAAATTTAGTCCTGCGTGAGTTTTTCTCGCTGACGCACGCGCGCATTATACACGTGTGTTTACAAATACATGTATATATAACATATATGAATATATATATATATATATATATATATATATATATATATATATATATAGGTGTATTTATATACACGCGCGTGTTATACCTATATATATATGTATTCGCGAAATACATTATCCGCGGAGAATGGACTGTTAACGCGGTTATATGACTCCATTTTGTGCGTTACACGAAACATCATCCCGCGTTACAAAGAGCCCGTAATGACGCGTCATGTATATGCGATCGCGCGCGGCCGGCGCGGTAAAAGCGTGAAAATAATAGACAACGTTATTCGCCCGGCCACGCGAACGTTGCTTTTCGGACGTGAACGCGGATGCGTATTCGGACCCCTCTCTTTGGGGGAGAGCGTACAAATCGCAAAAATGTTTTCCGTAATTCGCGGCCGCGACACGCCCCTACGGCGCGCGATGCGGCTAAAATAAACGGCTCTGAAATCGCGCACGGCAATCTACGAGCGTGAAGGGGAGCATCGCAAATTATCCGTCCGCGCGCCCTCGCCGTTGTTGAATGGCCAATTCTCTACTTGGAAATTAAGCTGTGGCCTAAACTAACCTAGCATAACGTCGCCGGCACGACCGGTGCATCCATCGCTCGAGTATTTGCACGAGTTGCTTTCCTATCCGTTCTCTATCGCGTCGTCGTCGTCATCGTCGTCGTTAACTGTACGGATGTGCAACGAAACGTTGTTGGAATATATGTATAGATCGATTGGTATTGAATTATTTAAGAAAGATGTGGACGGATTAGCTGTCAAAAGTAAATAAGTCTAATATATTTTGAGATTCTTGAATTTTTGGCATTGCTTATACGCACAAAACATTTTTAGCCTTTTAAAGTATAAAATTAATAATTAATTTATGACTTGAAGTAAAGATTTGCTTTTCATACGATTTTGAGATTGAATTATATGGGCAATGTCAAATTCATGAATCTCGAAATGTATTAGATTTATTAACTTTTGACGCAGCTGATCCGTCCAGTTTCTCCTCGTTTCATCGCGCACCGTCGCGCGCAAAGTAAGAATTGCGCGCGATCGTTTCGCTTGGTTTTCTCCGCCATGTTTTATTGCGGGATTTATTCGACATATTTGACACGTTTGCGATAATGGTCGCAGCGCCGAGCCTTCTCTCGTTCGCCGTCGCTCGTAATGCACCGTGCGGCCGTCGCCGTGGTCCATTGAAAATTGCATTGTAATCAATGCGTCGTAGATCCTGGAACGTGACGTTGCGCTCAGCCGGCAGCTTTGCACCCGGGATACATACATATACACACACAACGCGCGCGCGCATACACACACACACACACACACACACATATGTTGGGCGCGCTTTCTTTTCTTTTTCTATCCTACTTGATTGCGTCGCATCGCAGCTCTTTCTTTCTTTCCCCTTTTTTTCTTGCTCTTTGTCCCCGGGTTCGAAACACGCCTCGGAGATTAGGATAAATGCTCCTGGAGCAGCGATGGAGCGCGCAGTTTACGTTCCTAGTATAAATCGAACGATAAATTGATCGCTCGTGCCATCGTAAAGCTTTGCTCACACGCGCGTCCCGCCGACGCATGAAATGAGAACGCATGGTCCCCGCGAGATACAGCGCGGTTAATAGGGAATACTTTTTTCCTCCGCACTATTTCTCGAGAGAAAGAAAAATTTAAATGGCAACCGGCGAATAAATATATTTCGATATCTCAGTTTTGAATAGAGAACATTATCTGAAATTATTAAATATGAGTAAAATTTAATATAACAATAATATTTTTTATAAGAGCAAATTGTAAAGAATACATTTTTCTTTAATTTCAGGGAAATGGAGATATTGCACGAAGTGTAAAGTAATTAACACGCCAGAAATTACGAAGATCTTCGAAAAATAAGTGTGTGTGAAAACGCAAATCGAAACTTAAGATAGATTTGTGCGACATCGTTTCCCATTTCCGTATAGATTAATCGATGAGAAAATGTACCCGAGCTCGCGATAAAGTAATCGCGATGAATCGCGTTGTGCTGTGAACAGTGCATGAAGAGAAGAACGATCTAAAACTGCGACTGTCGTCAAATGGAGTCCCTTCTGGATCACGAGGATGCGTTCGAGTCTACGAACACATGGTGAAATGATCGTGTGCGTAGTGTATCGTGGATGCTGCAGCGATTTCTAAGAAGCAATTGCCCAAGACTAAGATGTACCCCGCGCCGGCGAGACATCCCGCCGCTCCCGTAAGTACACTCGCACATTTCTTTTTTTTTTTTTCTCTTCGCAAGCAAAGAAATCAATAGTGCCATTTATGACGTAAAAAGTTGAAACGTAAGATAAAAAGATGCATACATATTAATAAGAAAAATGAAAGCTCTGAATGAGAGATCTGAATTAATTCAGTTTTAAGATGAACGAATAATATACTTTGACTCTTCACTTAACGTAAAGCGAACTTTAATCCGATGAAGTTTAACATGCAAACATTTTCAAATCACTAAAATTACGCAAAATTGACGCAACGATTGGTTTAAACGTTTATCAATCTCTTACATTTTAGTGTTGCGAATTTCCCGGTGCACTATTGTATATCTTCGTATATACTGTTATTCTCAACATTTTTATTTAGCGTTATCCATTATGACGAGCGTCAAAGGGTAATATAGTGTAATTATCGTTGGCGCGGGCACGAGAGCGAAAGAGCACGTGGGAGTGTTGAGCCGACCGTTCTCGCACTTCGCGTTACTAATTCGAAGAATGTTTGATTGTTCCCCCTTCGTATACGTTCCTTCGCCGCCACCTCCGCTCGTGCCACTCTTTTTACCGTCACAATTTCACGCGTCGCACAAACTCAAAGTTCCTTACGACGAAACGAGACCACCGGCGAATTTACTCACATACAGATATAATAAGAAAGAGACACAGACAGAGGCGGCCGTTCAGAAATTGTGAGGATTATTTATAGAGCCCCTGCGAGTCAACGTACAACAATTGCCGTTCATAGAACCGGCCAATGGGCGATATGTAGGCACCACTCGTTTGCTTATTGACGATGATGTGGCGCCGCTCTGCTCAAGGGGGGGCACAAAGTGACTCGATCGTTTCTTCGTCGAGTATACTCGAAGCGCGCGACGATAACGCGCTGTAATATTCGTCTTAATACCGATAATTATCGCGATGACTAATAATACAACGACGTAATTGACCTAGGAAGAAGAATCACAAAAGTTAAGTCGTTGTGAGCTCGATAATTTTTTTGCGAGCACTTGTCTCGAGGCGATAAAGTGACAATGATACGTATATACGATGATTGTATTCCTCTTAACGTTCACGCGAAACTGCTGATGATTATCGCGGTGATTAATAGAACGACATAATTGACCCGAAAAGAGAAAATCGTAAAATAGTTATATATAATGTTTTTTCTCCATCATTTCTTTACGGATATCTTCTCGAGATGTATTACCAATAACGAGATGACTGTGGTAATGACGTACGATATACTATCTTTAAGCTGGCGCATAAATGACTGACAATATGTTATCGCAGTTGACATAATTGATCCAAGGAAACGAAGTTAGATATCGTTACGAACGTTATTATTTAATCCGGCAAACTAATTGAGTGATATGCGTTGCGTGCTGCTAAAGAAATTTTAGCTAGCCTTGCATTACGATGAAGTATAGTGTCCTTTGCTTCCGTGCCATTCAAAGAGCATCTTCTTTCTGCCTGTAATAACGCATTATTAGCGAGCTTTTAATGGAAATGAGTGGAAATTAACTGTGATATAGATTACACGTAATATCGTTGCGAAGAAAGTGGTAACATTGTCGACTGTCGCTATTAATAGTGAACGCATAATCAAGCGTAATCGTCGCGACGCATGATCGACTATTTACGCGCTGTCATTTGGCGGTTATTTATTACATTCTTCTCTTTGCGGTCAAGAGATGCAGCCGACAAATGTCTGACATGAGATGAAGGTTTGTGCTTTATTAATGTACGTCATAAGGCAAATTTGTCATAAATGGTTACTCGACGTAAAAACGAATGTAAATGTCATATTTTTATAATTACTGCTATGTTGAAAAAAGTTTTCATATATTGCTCTAATATCATAAAAAACTATATTTAGGATAAAGATGCCATTTGAAATATTCGTGACGCAGAGGAATAAATACGGAGAACATTTCTTCTATCGTTGATAATATTTAATCATTCAAATAAGAAAGAAATAATTTTTTTTGTATAGATGTAATTTTTTTAGTAATCGCACATTTTTTTTTGGATCTCCTCTCACTTATTCCACCTGACAGCTGATGATCGTTGGTAAAGAAAGAAAAGTAGACGCACTACATAGAGAAGTCCTTGCCAACCAAATAAACGAATGCATGCTGGCGCGAGCGTTATGCTCGTAATTCTGTAACCCGATCCTTTGCTAGAAGGATAATAAAAGGTGAAATAAGTTATTCGCAAGAGTCGTCTGTTGTTTTAGGACGCGCATCTGGAAAACTGTAAAAAGCGAAAAAGTCAGGAAACATTGGGAAGAAAAGTCGGAAAAAGTATCGGGGAAAAGACGGGAGGACAGCAATTTCCCGTTGCAATAGATAAAAAAAAAGAGGAGAATTACTTGTAGTAGGCAGTATACATGTTACAATAATAAATAATAAAACAAATAATGATTCTTTTTATACGAACACTTTAGTTATTTTACTTTTCCTTTATTTATTATTCATTCACAAGTTTCATGTGATAAGAATAAATTTTAATCTCGTAGAAAAAAAATAATCGTCTCCGCGCGAGGGATTCTCCCTCTTTTCCCCTAACTCCGCGACGTTTATAATCCGATCGAGTCGCGACGTTTCTGCTCTGAAATAAAAGAGGATGCGTGTGGCACGCGTCGTGTCAGCTGTCATTCGCGCGAGCGTATACGAAACTATTCTCTCAATCATCTATCGCTTTCACCAAGAATTAAAAAAACAAGAAAGAAAAAATTTGCGGTACAGGATCGCAATTAATAACCCGACACGGTATAACTAGGCAAATGCCCCTGCCTGCTCCCATGTATCTCCATTCTTTGCTTACGTCTTTGATTAATAGTTATCTCTCATGTCGCGAGCGTGCATTAGAAGTTAGTGAACAAAAGTGCGAGAGACGAGCGCTCGCAGTAGCAGCAGCAGCAGCAGTAGCAGCCAGCAATGTCTCTGCCGTGACGATATAGTTTGCGCAAATGTAGGAAGCAATATCACGGACAACAAGAGAGAGAGAGAGAGAGAGAGAGAGAAAAGTCTCGCGGCGCGCTCTTTGCAAAATGCGCCTGGCTGAGCGCGAGAGCGCGGGGGCGATGCGAGCTGCACCGAGAGCGGGACAAAGGGACGCCGCTTTGTTTCGTCCTCTCTTTCTTCTCTCTTCCCTTTCCCTCGCTCTCTCTCTCGGCCTTATCCTCTTCCTCGCCGACCTGCTCCGCGCGCGTTGCCTTCCCGCGCCCTTTCGTGTTGGTTCGCTGTGTCGTTTGGTGCTCCAGATTCCGCGGATTCTATGCGCCTCGCCCTCTCATAGATAGATTGTCCGCACTGAATTTCATATCAAAAATCTTGCCGCTTATTGTTTTATTGTCTCCCCAATACAAATGAAAGATAGAAATTGTTTATTTTCAAATTATGTATTTGATTTTCTAATTTATGATTATCATATACACTGGCAAATTTTTAGTTACTCTAGTCTTATATATAACCACACACACACATTTATTTGTATATGTTTAGGAGAGAAAAAGATAGATAGCATTTAATAACTGCAAAACGCGTTGTACCTTGCTTGCACATTATTGAGAATTGTTTATAAATACTATATAAAACATATACAGATATGAACGATGAATTTTTTTAATAGTCAACAGAGTAAACGATCTATTGGTTGCAAGATTGGTTTTGTGAATGCTTGTAACAGAAAAATATCGAAGGAGGAATGATCGGGAAGAGAAAGAATTAACTGAAAAAAAAATTACTTGGATACGACACGGCCTCCGGAATATTGTTTGGAGGGACTCTGCATTCGCGCGGCGATTGAAGAATTACGTTGTAATTGGTCGAATAAAAAATTGGGATTGCCACATGAAAATGATCTGTCCGTCGGTCGGTGGGTCGGTCGGGCTTTTTCCGCGTATCGAGGGACGGAAAAAATTTGTCGATGACAATCGCTAATCAAATCGTTCGGCGACTAATTGTTCGCCGAATGGTTCGTCCGAATTGGTACAAAGAGCGAAAATTGAAAATGTTCGCCGGAGGCTTCGTTGTGCTTTGAAAGAGAGAAAAGTCAGGCTAGACGGAACTATGCGCAGGAACAAATTGCATGGGCGGAATAAAAAAAGAGGCAAATGTAAGGAAACTCCTTTCAGAGAGAAAAAGAGAGTTTTACAAAATTTAATAAAGTTGACTAAAAATATATTATTGTTGCTCGAGCATAATATGATGGAAAATAATCTCTCTTAATATTCCAAGAGATTAATTCTTTCTCACTTTACATAATTTACATAATTAAACTTACATAATTAGATTTCTCTTTATATCATTCTATCTTTAATAATAAACAAACAGGTATAAACGCTATATTAAGGATATGCACATATTAATGTTATTTCTTCATATTAAACTTACTTCTCGTAGAATTTAAGAGGATAGCGAGATAGAAGAGCGTTATAAAAATATATTCTCATTTTCGTATCAACCTTTCGCGATTTATGTAACAAGCTCGTGCCAACGTTGAAATCCTCTAAAACCCCACGGTCGCTTTCTCCACGCCTTTTTACTTCCTCTCTCGAAATAATGGAAATGCTCCAAAGTTTTTATGGCCACTCTCTCTTCTTCCTTGTCGCACGATACCCAAACACACCGAAATTCTTCTTCCTTCTTTACAGTTTCAGGATCTCATATTTCGGACCTCGTGCGTACCGGCAAGCAAAGTGTAGAAAAGACATTAACCGATTTTAAAGTGTTTCCAGTACTACCGTAAAATACTAACTCGCAACTAACTCTGTTTGCGGCTATTAAGCGCACATCGCTATGTTGTTCGTCAACTTTGTTGGAACGACTATGAAATTTATTCACGATGCATTAGTCACTTATATATGTATATTAGATCGTATTTTCGAAAGTGCACCATATTCCGCTCGATTTCTTTCACATAAAAAGATATTCACAATTAGAATAATTAAAAAATTTCAATAAATTAAATTGCATTATTAATGCGTCGATCTTTCATTCTTTGTTTCTTTTGTTTTTTTTTTCTCTGTTCATAACGGGTTGCCGTCAATAAGGACGATTCGTCGTCCGATGGAAAGTACCCAGAGTGATTAATCGTGGGAATTAATTAATAGCGGAGAAGGCAAGAAACGACGCGTGGTTTCCCCTGATTAATCCGTCACGTGGGTGTGTGCGGGATTTCGCGAAATCGCAATCAGACGAATGGTCCTTTTCACCACTGCGGATAATGGACTATGATACATCGAAAGGGATTCTGTTCATCTCGTCCTCTCTATACCATTGTTTGACCCCCGGCCGTAAATACACGTTATATCGCTGACGCCCGGCTGGAGAGAGTAACCGCTTCTTCGAGCGTTTCGAATTGCACGACCTCGTGATTGCACGATCTCTCTCATATTTGAAAAGAACGCGTCGATTTTCTGCTTTACATTTTCTGCTTTTACAAGAGGTCCATCTTGTCATTTCATTTCGTCATCATTAGTTTAGTCATAAATCAATCAAATTTCATTCGAAATTGTATTGCATTTTTTATTTATAAATTTTATATTCTCTCTCTCTCTCTCTTTGTTAAAATAAAAAAAATTATGCCAATTATACTTAAAACATTTACATACATACTCTCCCTCTATTAAATTAAGATTGATAATTTAATTATTAATATTTAAAATTTTATATATATTTATTATCGAGATATTTTTAAAACGTATCTTTTTTTTTTTTTTTTTTTTCAAAAATAACATAAAAATTTTAAATGATAGTTATTAGTTAAATATAGCGTTCGTATTAATGGTTTTATAGTTGTAAATTTGAAAACCCGTTGGAAACTAATTACTCATTTCCCTCCGCGTGTTTGGAGAAGATACTTGGTGCGTTTAAGATTAAAGGAAGGTCGTGGACGAGAGAGAGGAAGCAAGCCGTTCGGGTCTCGTAATTGGTGAGTTTTAGCGGCATAATTCCCATCCATCCGCAGGGGCGTACCGCTCTGGCCTATGGCTTTTTAAGCGTCGGTCCACGGTCGGTCCATTGGGGTAGTCGAGTCCGCTTTTCACTACATGCATACACTCACAAACATACACATACACAATCCTCTTTCTCGTTGTGTATACGGGGGTGCGGGGTACGAGCTTTACTCGACTGTTGGGATCCGTTAGGCTCCGGAGTTTGAGGGTAAGAACGGTATGACAAGCATTTGATGAGGGGACCAACGCCGCCCACTGAAATCCCAAGCGGTTCTCAACCTCGTTTCCGGAAATTACCTTACGCCACTAAACGTTGCCAGAGGCGCTCTCGTATTTAACATGCAAAATGCCGAGCTATTTTCCGTTACACCAAAGATATCTCATATTTAGTATTTCAATCGATCGACAGTTAGCTTTATATCGAGACACAATGCTCGTATCATTACATAAATATATGCAATTGCAAGAGAGTCAACTTTATATCCAAATAATAAACGCTATCGCCTTTGGTTATCGATTTTAAATCGCTTGCGTAATTAAAAAAAAAAGTTTAATAAAATTATTACACATTTTAATACCGGAATATTATTATTAAAATTAATACCGATAGTATTTATCTATTTATGAGAATAATTAAAAGTTTCCACTATTAGAAAGATACATGAAAAAACATGACGAAGAATTGCAATCGCGCGATAGTGAATCAACCTCTCGAAGGTGCGTTATCGTAACGCGATCGGCGCGTCCAAGGTGGCCGCGTTATCGTTGCCGGGGCTTTTTATTGCTCGGCTTTTATTGTTCCCTCGCATGTGAGAGAAGAGAGAAGAGGTGGGGACGGCCGTGCGCGCGGTTGGAATGTGTCTTTGGTCTCCAAGAGTAAGATTGATCACCACTGCCAACTGTGTCGGAGATGGTCGCAACACTCTTGCCACACACCGAGGAAGGGGAGAGGAGTTACCGAGTGTCCCCAACGCGAGTGGCTCTCAGAAACTGCTCTCTCTCTCTCTCTCTCTCTCTCTCTCTCTCTCTCTCTCTCTCTGTATCTCTCTCTTTCTCTTCCTTCTCTCCTTTCTTTCTCTCTCCAGCACATTAGTTCGTTGACGCACCCTGTGCTCGAGGTTGAGAAACCCTGGCGAGATCTTGTTCAACATTTACATTTACATTTACATGTCGAACGGGGATCGACCCTCGGCCAGCCTCGTTAAAGGACGAGAGAGAGAGAGAGAGAGAGTGTGTGTGTGTGTGTGTGTGTGTGTGTGTGTGTGTGTGTGTGTGTGTGTGTGTGTACGGGGTGCGGAGACCAGAAACATATAGACGTACAGAATGACTATCACTGCCGTCGCTCTCGCACATTGAATCGTCGTCGTATATCGCGAATCATACCGATCGATCGAAAGAACAGCCGAACGTGTGTGTATCGGAATGCTAGCGGCTGCCTCATAGCGGTTTCAATTAGCCGGAAATTTCGTTAGCTGCTTATTCGATCAGGTAGTTGCTGTAGGGTGAACGGTCAATCGGTAATTAACCGCTCGAATCGCAAACTTTGACTTTATACATTGTAATATCGAAGCTTTATCATGCATGGTTATCTCGCATCTCTAAAATGAAATGTAAATAATGAAAAAGAAAAGTGTGGCATTTTATTTTGCTTTGCTATTTTATGATAATTACAAGAGAGAACCAGATTTTTTAAATTTGGAATAATTAAAAAAAATTCCAGCGGAATTATCGATTTATTGATTGAGCACGAGAGAAGATCTCGTAACGAGCTTGTCCGTGGAAAAACGCTCGTCGCGATCGATAATTGAAATCTTTCGAGATTCATTTTATCTTGATTGCGATTGCTTTATAGTAAAAATAGAAACAACTGTGGTTTTATTATAGATTTGTATGCATGTACTGTTGTTGCGTCTCGCGAGTTTATGTACACATTGCGAACTTAATTCGCAACTATACTTTAAGAACAGAAATTTCTTCTTTGCTAACTGTGTCATTCTTCTTTTTTGCTTTAATTACAACTGCCCTCTTTTTAATTATACACCGAAACATTGTACTTTTTCTCTTCTATTTTCTCATCTAACATGATAGATAATCAACTTGTACATTTTCCCGACATTTCGATATATTTATTTTATTTAATTCTCATCGTTATGACTGTCCGGAAAAAAAGTTAATATATAGAAAACAGAACTCGAATATCTACTCGACTCTAAAGTTAAGTTTTTCGCCAGGCGGGGGGCGAGCGATCACCTTCCGAGCGAAGGTTTGAGAAAACGAACAGGTGATACACGTCCCGTTGCTCTCATGTGGATAAAACGATTATCGTTCTCACGACGGCAGCATATAAGACCGGGACCAGGCAGAGGAAAGGAAGGCTGCGCGATGCGCAAGAGCGCTGGCTGGCGAGCGAGCCAAGCTACCCCTCCCCCCTCTAGATGGGGCCGCCTTGGAGGGACGCTAGGGCCGTAAGGGGATGTGCGCGCGCGCGCGGCGGAGAAAAAGAGAGAGAGAGAAAAAGACCGACTTCCTTGTAGACTATAAACGGTTTCACCCCTCGCGTGACGAAGGCATTTACCGAAGGCGGTATCGTCCACGTGGAAAAGGACGATCGAAGCCACTCTCTCTCGTGGCTCTGGCTGGTACAAGCAAATTCTTAACCACTCCGTCAGATGGCCACTCCGATGATCGCCAATCTCTCTAGCAGGCTTTTCTTCTCTTCTGCCACTATTATTTCTTCTTTATATGTTCGTACTGAAAGTCTGCTAATAACGCGTCAATTTTATTGCCCGAAAGGTTTTTCATCACCTGAGAAATTCTTTTCCGCGAGATCGGTTGCGACCTCGCGATGAACGAGCGAAAATTCCTGTTTTCCGGACAAGGCTCGCGCGCCAATCGATCTTGGGTAAATTACGTGCTTATAAATATTCCGTATTGTGTTACCAAATATTTCGTTGGAATTCATCTCGCCACGAAAGCTCATGAATTATTTAACCGACGACATTTCCTTCCATCGAGAAGACGATGGAAGGCCGAGATTGTCGAGGATTTTCTGAGAAAGCCGCGACTTTTGGCACCAATTTCTATTCCCGTTATATATCCTTCCGTCCTCTCTTTTTCTCTCCTCTCTTTATTCGAGCGTTGACAAATGCTCTTTCGCGGAGGACAAGTCTTGTTTTAGCGGTTGCGCAGATTAAGGAGGAAGAAGCAAAAACCCTAGGGGCGACGTGTCCATTGTGTCGTACAATAGCACGTGTATTTGAAGTACGTGCGAAATACGCACACATATACACAATGAGATCGAAAATGACACATCCCTCACGTGGAGATCACGTTCCACCAAGTGTCTGAAGTGCGAGTAGAGATTGTCTTTTAATCCTTTCCTTCTTTGACTGTGTCAAGAAAGAATGTTTATAAAACCTATAATATAATCTTATTTATATATATCAGCGGGAGGGAAACTCGTAATGCCTGACATGTACTGGTCCCCATTGTCGCGTCACGGAATGAGAAGCGAAGTCACATTTTTCTTCCAACAAAAATTTAATCGAAACTATATTTTTCATACAATTTATTTTATATGTTTAATGTCTATTAAAGATTTTATTCGACAATCCGGACAAAAAATATAAATGTATTAAATATATAGACGAAAGCCGTCTTGTAGAGAGACACGCGATTTCTTTTTTTCTAATTAAATTTAGGATGCCACATTTTCAATGACAATATTTTTCTTTCGGTGTCGCTAATAATCCAATTAGCGCGAGTATTTTTGATTGTCGCGAATCATCGATGCCGGGGAAAAATATTATTAGGACGAATTCTTTCTCCCTCACGTTGTTTCTTCTTCGGCAGCTACTCATTATCGTAACGGAGGATCGGCATCCATTCAAAGCGCACGCTTTTGCGCGCATCAAGAATTTCACCACGTGCTCTTGCTCTCCTGCGCCCTATCCCGCGTACGTCCTTTCTGTTAGTTCACCCCTCGGTGTACTCGTTCCGTTTTCTCTTCTCCCCTACTGATGGCAAAGGACATTTGTTAGCGCTCTCGCTACGCATCGACGTTGATCGAGCACGCGTACGCCCTTAACGTGCTCCAAAATCTCTAACGCGCCTATTCTAAACGGATTTTATGAAAATTTACCAGACGACTATGCGTTAATTTCGCCTTCATCGATTTATCGTTATCCGAATGTAACAGTCTTTGCTCACTGAAAAAATTTCTCCAAATATGTGGAAAATATGTTTAAATTTAAATAGAATTAAATTTGAATTGGGAAATTAACTTAAATTGAAAAATTCAACTCTTACGCGCCTACGTCGCAAATATTGATGCAAACTCTATAATTATTATTTCACAAATAATTGCGCGCGCGATACATTGCATTTGCGACATATATATATGTATAAAATCAAGAATTAAATTTTTACAATATCAAAATATAAATAATCATATACACAAATATACATAAAATATATAAATTATGGGGCAATGCAAATATAACTATGTATAACTAATATATTAAAAATGTTTCTGAATTAAAATGCGTAAAAATTCATTGATTTTTTGTTTAACATTGC
Organism: Cataglyphis hispanica; assembly: GCF_021464435.1. Lineage (NCBI taxonomy): Eukaryota > Metazoa > Arthropoda > Insecta > Hymenoptera > Formicidae > Cataglyphis > Cataglyphis hispanica. Next base: position 20,212,515 of record NC_065954.1, read on the forward strand.
TTCTTAAATATCGATATTTGACTAAGGCTAACATATCTAAGGCTAATATCAATGTCAGTTATTGTGACAAAACATTGATATGCTCAGATACTATCGAGATATCCTAGCGTTTCTCTCTGTCTCTCTCTGTCTTTGTCTCCCTCCCTCCCTCCTTCCCTCCTCCCTCTCCCTTTTCGAATCTCGCGCAATCCGGTTAGTTGTACGATGCGCGCGGATTCGCGCGTTTGCAAGAGGCTCATGATTCTATTAATTAATAATGGTGATTAATGAAATGCATGCCGCTGATACACACCGGCAATAATATCGAATGCGTCTAGTCGCTTCAAACAAGCGCGATTAGCTACACGCTTCATAGAATAGCGATTATCTATTCTCCTATATCCCATAACTCTAGGGTTAATAAGTCCGTTTCGGATTTAATTTATCAAACTAGAATTAGGGAATCAGCTGTGCTTCTTCAATTCGATTGTCTTAGTCTAGGCTTGGTCCGAGCCTTCGTTCAAGCTGACCTTGTAATGTACGAGATAGCTCGCCGTCCTTTCCTCGGTGTCTTCGATAATTATGTTTGATACATGGCGACTTCATTCTCTCTAGTATGGCCTTTTTTTTAAGCCGACCAATCGAAACTTAACATTTACATTATGATAACAGCAGCACGGCAGTATGCATGAAATAATTACACTGTCATTTCGTAAAGGTCCTCTTTTTTTCGCCAGAAAAAAAGTTGTTCTTAGGACGTGTACAAGCCGTCATCCCGAGCCCGCGCTCGATCGCTTCGATCGCTCTCTCGGTTCCTTCTTTCACCTTCGCTCGTGGATAGAGCGCGTCCACTTTTTGCATCATATCGAACGATTACTTCTCGCTCATCCTTCTCCTCTCGTTATTACTTCTTCTCCTTCCTCGCTACTTTTAATGGTCGTTGATGCGCATAATCGGCCGATCCGCACGCACTCGCACGTTCTCGATGATGATGATGCTCGCTCTTTTATTATTTGCACTGAATGCGTGGTCGCGCGTGCGACTGTGTACATACGCATCATCGTCCCTCGCGCGCGGGGCGTGTTTCCTTCATCCGCTCCTTGTTCGATGAACGCGCGAGCGATGTTTATTCAACTGCAGCTGCGGCAGCTCGGCGTCTGACTTCGAAGTCTATCACGCTGTGCCGCTCGATTACTCTTGTATCAACGGCATAAGGTTTGACCTATGCAAAAAGAATCCTATATTCCGGAAATTCGAATGTGTTTCTTTAATAGAAATATCTGTATAGAAATTAATGAAAGTTACCCAAACTTGTAGGAATAATTTGCAAAAACGTAATTGTAGAATAAGATATTAAAACGGCATAAGTATAAGAAAAAAATGAATAAATGATACATAGAAAAGCTTTATATGTAATAAAAAGTAGTTTTCTAATAATTCGATAAAGAAAGGAATGCGAAACGCGATGTTCATATAAAAAAATTATTGTCAAAAAGTAAAAGAAATCTTGATCGAATCGGGGGGGAAGTACATATTACGATTACAAAACGATTAAGATAAACGAAACGATACAACATCATATAAAAGAAGATTCATTTATGAATCGCGCGCTCTTGTTTTCGATGTAATATTTATTATACAACTACCGATGGGAGTACGGGAGGACGGGAGAGGGAGGTGGATTTATATCCGATGCGCGTTCACTTCTCGTCGAAGCGCGCAGAACGCCTTAAGAGGTTCCCGCTTACGTCATCCGATCTTTGGGTCCCGCATCGACGCACAGGAGAGCGGGGGAGGGGCGGAGGGGAGGGGAAGAGGGCGCCCTCCAAAGACCTATTACCTTATTTACGATTCGCACGGCCATTATCTCCTGGCAACAAAGTGAACCAGCCGGTTTTTCGATACTATCCGCGCGGATATACTCGCCGTGAAAGAAGAAAAGGGGGGGAGGGGAGGAACCCCTTTCGGACAAGAGACGAGCACAAAAGACACGCGCAACACCGTCGTGGCGCAGTTTTGCGGTCGTGGCTACGCTGTCGGCAATATGGAGGAGGACTTTTGTCTCTTCGCTTCTTAATAACACGCGCGTTCTAACATAAAAGACACGTGGTGACCCTGGCAAAGGTACAAGTGCTTAAACTACTAATGTTATCGAGGATATCGATATGTTAGGGATAGTAGGAATGTTTTTCTTTTTTATTATATCTATGGCATTTTATTAGTATTAGTATTGGAATTTTTTATAATTTTAATTCATAAGCGATACGTGCAGGGAAAAAATAATTATTTCAATTATAGATTATAATACTAAATTGAACAATTTAAGCATAAGGGAAGATTAGTAACGTTTTACGTTATTTCGATAAAAGTATTTGCATTCTTATATTATCGAAATAATTAGTGGTAATTTCATTCACATATCGCATAAATAAATATTATCGAGGAATAATGATCCAGAGTGTTATCTCTTATTTTGAAGAGTGCTATTTTCAAATACTTATAAATCGACATTTACGTCAGATGTGAACTATTGCACGATGGTAATTGATCCTCTTTATTATTTCCAAATCTCTTTATGCGATGTATTTTCTTTTATTGTTCAAGTCGCATATATTAAAAAATTCAGATAATGGATAAACTCGAATAAATTATAAATAAGAATTGAATAATAAATAGTAGAAATAATAATAAAAATAGTATATAATGATAAAAGAGAAAAAGAGAATAATAAATATCAGCGATAAATTAAATATATTTACATGATAATTACAATAAACAAAATAATTTACGTGAACATATGTGATCCTTTGTGTTTCTTTTTTCATTTATTTCATTTTTGAATTTTACCGTGTCTATTTCGGAAAAAAAAAAAAAAACTTATTCAAGACGAGTTTAATAAACTGCTGTTTTTATCGAAAAATTTTTGGAATTGCAGGCAATTTGGCGATCGAAATATCGCGATGGGAATATTTGCGCGGGAATGAATGTTGGTGTTTGGTCAAATCGCAGAAGTATAGTACGTTAATTTTGACCGATGGATCGCCGTGCTCGTTGCTATAATGGGTGAGTGACGGGGAAGGGGGAGGGTTTCGATGAAAACGAATTTGTCGCTGGCCGCGATACGGCGCAACAACCTGTTCGATGACTTTTCCGTTTGATGATTGCAACAAGTGAGGTCCACCGCCGCCACCGTGCTCTCTCCCCCGCGCTCTCCCAAACCATTTTACTACCAACAGCTACTCCCCGTTTCGCATTCAACAAGTGGCCAAATCATTCAGCGCGGGGTCGCGATCCGTCGGAAAAAAAATCGGAATTTTCGAGCGCGACGTGACTTGGTCGGTCATCGATCGATTCATCGAAACGAGATAAAAATTGTTTGCGGCGGCGACGGTTGCGGCGGCACATGACGAGAACGAAACATGGATATTCCAAGCGAGATCATTAACGTTGCCATCGAGATTGCAATCCCTTTTTCCTGTAGAGTTTACTTTTACCGCGGCTAATTTCTGTGTTCGAAAATCCACACAAGCACGAATCGATGTAATGACAGTATTCAGCGGTTCGCTTTTAAGAGACGCGCGTCCTTTCGAAATTCGATTGACGCCCTTTCACCGCAACGTAATCATTACTGTCATCGGAAAGCGCCGATCCTTTCCACCGTAATTTCAGTCGGCACGCCGACTGCCATTGGTGTGTGTATGTTTGTTGTGTGTGTGTGCGTGTATATATACATAGGTATACTCGAGGTTTCCTCGCTGAGAGGAGAGTCCGTAGTGGTGGACTCGAACAAATCTCGTGGTATCTGGTGGAATGGGTCTCATTAAGGACGCCTTCACAGCCCTCCATCCTTGGCTCTTCAGGCCCGCGCCTTTACCTCTGCCCTCTCTTCATCGTCCTCTCTCGCCCCCGCGCTCGAGACGTTCGTCTTTTATACCTGGCTGCCCCCTGCTCGCATTTCTGAGATCGGTCTCGCGCGTTTGCGTGCGCCTTACGTGCCCGAAGGCCATTCGACGTTGCTGGTTCCTCGTCATTTTCGACTTCAAGCACCTCGTAGCTTAAATGTCTTTCCAAAGTATTCGGCGAAACGAGAAACGCTCTCGCACGCTTTTTGCCCAACAATCCACCACAAATATTTTCAACCATTAGCCGTGAATGTCGTGGCTATTGAATTGAAAATTCTCTTTGTGGAAAAGAGTATTTTGGGAAATAAAATTAAAGAGAATTTAAAAAATAAGAAAATGAGAGGAAACGATCTTGAGCTATTAGCATACGTACTATTATAATATACTTGTGTTGTGCGCATATAAATGTACGACGAATGAATATTTTTCTCGTATTTTATAATACAGGTAATCTGTATATGTAATACAAACGCGAAATCACCCTCTATTTATATTAAGGAAGGAATTGAACGGATCAGATATATCAAAAGATAATAAATTTAATACATTTCAAGAACCATAAATTTGACATTATGCACATATACAAAGTCCTTTTAAAAACAAATTGTTCTTCTACAGGGCAAATCTTTACTTTAACTCATAAATTAATTAATATTATATTTTAAAAGGATAAAAGTATTTTGTATGTGCACAATGTCAAATTGATGAATCTTGAAGTAGATTTATTAACTTTTGACCGTTGAGCTGATTCGTGCAATTTCTCCTTAATAGCGGGAGATATATGCACGTGGACGATTGGCTCTTTTGCTCTTGAGTTGGAAAGATTAAACACAATGTCGGCCAGGCTGCTGCTTGTTGGCGGATGCGGCTTATTCGCGTGTGCGTTTCGCGTACGATTTTAACGCCCACGTGTGCGCGAGCGTGCGTTCTCTGTCGCGTGTGTCGCCCATTGTCGTGTGTGTGTGTGTGTATACATAGCTAATCGAATCCTTTCGTTTTCCCCCCTTTTTCTTGTAGGGTGGCGGCGGTAGCGGCGGGGCTGCTGGCGGGCTGAAATTCACGGTGGCGGACACTTGCGAGAGGATCAAAGAGGAATTCAATTTCATCCAGCAGCAGTACCATTCGTGAGTATCTTTGTCTCTTTTCTTGCTTATGTTCTCTTTACCCTTGCCATTTTCTCGTTCCTCGCGTTTTTATCTTCTTTTATTCCTTTTTCTCCGCTTTTTTCTATTTGCTCCATTGTATTTCTACGAGTCTTCTTGCGATTATTCGAGACGACGATTTTCCGCGTTCACATTTTTCCTCGTTTTTCCAATCGCAGCGAATTATTTATACGATGCCGCGATTATCGATCAATTCGTATGAATCGATGCATTTCCTTTTTATTTTCTCATGTACTTTTTCTTTCCATTCTGCGAGATTTTTTTATTCGTTTCATTTATGATCAGTATATATATTATCTTTTTAACAATATCATAAATTTTGCTGTAACATGCATTTATCTAAACCGATTCTATCCAATTGTTTTTTGCTCTTTATTTTACAGACTGAAGCTTGAGTGCGAAAAGTTGGCCAGCGAGAAGACCGAGATGCAAAGGCACTACGTTATGGTAAGGCACTTTGTAAGTTTCTTTTTATGTCTTTCCTCTCTACGAGCTCGAGTTTCGTTATTTTTTTCCTTTTCGCGAGTCGGGAGCGATCCAAATCCAAAAGCGCTCGGACAACGATTTAATTTTCTAATCGCGAAAATATTGCGGATATTCGTAGTCCATAATATTTGACAATACTCTTTTTATGTACAAAATGCGATAATAAGTAAACGTCCAATAAAATCCAAAAATATAAAAAGCTATATGTATATTAAAGATAAATGCAGAAAAGTATCGTTTTCTCACTTTTCTCACGAATATTTAATCCAACTTGTTTCTCTGAAAAATGCACAAGATTCGTTAAAAATAAACACGAAATTCGATTATCGGCTTTGCGTGCGCTTCGCGAAGAAAAGCTTCGAGCAGTCTCTCTCGACTTGCATTTGTATTGGCACGCGAGAACGTGCGCCAAGCACATGTGATATTTATCGGTAATGCATGTGAGAAGGAACAGGATATTACGTAAACGAGAGAATTGTACGGGCGCAAATTAATGCGAGCCATTTTCTTCGATTAAGGAAAAACGATCAATATTATTCATATTGCCGGATTCTCTTCGATTTAGTTCCATCAGCGCGAAGGCAATTAGTCCAGCCAACCGTACTAATCGTATCGTCATCGGTAAGGCGCTTAACTTGGACTTACCTATATTAAAGTGCAGTACTAACATGGTCCAAAGTACTCGTCGCCAGTATCCGTTTCGTGCTGCTTTTTCCTTCTTCCTTCTGAAATTGAGTCTTGCGTGTTATTATTATCATTATTCTGATAGATTTTCTCCCTTTACAAAGATATAAAATTATGTAACTTGCGAAGAGTTTTTTCTGTTGAGACAGTGTGTTTAGAAATTATGATGGCACGTTTCTACTTTTTTTTTTACTGAGTTTAAGAAAAGAAGGTGTTATCCCTAAGATAATTTTCTTTGTCTCTCTCTCTCTCTCTCTCTCTCTCTCTATATATATATATATATATATATATATATATATATATATTTATTATTTAATATTTCTAATAAAAATTATTTTATATCAGATTATTTAATATTGTTTGTATTGAAAAATTTGGCAGATATCGTTTCAAATTATAGACCATATATTATATGCTAGTCGGTGTGTTGATCCTGAAAATTAAATGTTCTAAATAAAATATCGACTCGCCTGTTTTATCGCGAATAAACATTAAAAGAAAGTCACGCATGAAATCAAATGTTTTCTTAGAATTTGGGCACAAAGCATGCGTGAAACGCTATATGTAATTGTGAGATAAACTTAATATGTAATCTTTCTTTAAACACTTTACCGTAAAAACATCAAATACTGTGTTGATGTTATTTGAAAAGTTACGTAGAAATTTTTGAGTATGTCAGACGTTGCTCGTCCTCTTCCACGGCAACTCAAACTCAGGAGAGACACGATGGCTGGACTGATAAAAATGGAAGTAGAAATCAAGGGGAATCTCGCTTTTGTCCCGATACAAATTCAGCGCTGCATGAGAATGCGCTCTCGCAGGCATCGGGCGGTTATGCGTTTCTGCAAATCGCTTTCGAGAAAGCGAACGGCGTGGATTGGAGGGTCAATATATTCCATTATACTCAATATACGCAAATTTTAGTGGAGTTAAAGACGAATGTTTATTCTGCTGCTTTACAAAATTCTAAGACTGATTGTAAAAATGGAAAATTAAAACTGGTATAATTTCGACGAGTCTAAGGCTATATCGTCACATTTAATGTGATTAGATGTAAAGATTGGAAATTTAAACTTGAGATTGTGAAGATACCGAAATGAAGACATTTAACGCGAATAATACTTTATTAATTATTGAAATTTTAAATAAATTATATTTCTTTTGTTTATTTAGCAAAATATTTAGTCATTGATTCGACTTTATTATCTTTCAATTACGGATTGTAAACATTTGTTTTGAGAATTTTTGAAACTGATTATGTTTGTTATTTCATGAAGTCAGTTTAAACAAAATATGTAAATATAAAAGATAGCTCGGATTTGCGCTTAATGCAAATTCCCAAGAAATTCAAATTAAAATCGACGCGAGTGCGAAGGATCGGTATGTTTTGCATGCGAAAATTGTGCACGTTTTACACAAGCTCTGTTTACATTGTTAAAACACGCGAATTAAGAATTAATCTGAAAAATTAAGCATAAGATTCTGCGGATTGATGTCGTCGTCGTCGTCGTCGTCGTCGTAACATTCGCATCTTTGGATTTCGAGGTCCTACACCACTGCCTTCTGTACGTTCGATCGTAATTGTCGCGAACTATACTGTCTCTGTAAACTGCTACACCGATGTGACACCGTGCAAGCAACCAAGCAGCAAGCTGGGCCGAGTGGAAGGGAGTCGGGGGTGCCAGAGGGAATGGATAAGGGGGGTCGGAGGTGACAGAGGAGTTGATGGGGGTTGGGAGTTGAGCCGGTAATCGATATCTCCAAAGTAAACGAAGAGAGAGATAGAGAAGAGGGGGAGGGGGGGGAGTAGCAGCAGGAGGAGGAGTTGGAAGGGAAAGGGGGAGGGGGGGTGAGGTGGGCGATAGAAGTAGCGGGGAAGAGAGAGAGGCAAGACTCGTCGAGGGAAAAGGGAGAGAGAAAGAAAGAGAGAGAGAGAGAAATGCGGGGTAGAGGGAGAGAGAATTACAGAGACAGAGAGAGAAATTGATGTCGAGGGTTTGTCAACCACCGACAAGTATTATATACGTGCAAGCCCTGAGAGGACGCGCGAACGAAGGCGATGGGATGTTGGTGTGCGCGTCACACAGTACATACACCACGCTCTATGCCAGCCGTATCTCTGATATTCTAATTCCACCCTCGTGTATATTCCGAGCACCGTCTCCTACCACCTCTTCTCGCCGTCGCCACCACCGCCGCTGCCGCCGCCGCCGTCGCCGCCACGCGCGCGCAACTTCATCCTTCGCGATTTTCATTAGGGTAACGCGCCGCGTAAATCCGCGCGCCGCTTCAATTTTTGCCCCTTCCACCCCGACTCCACTCTTCTTCAAGCATCTCTCTCTCTCTCTCTCTCTCTCCTTTTCTCTTTCTTCCTCGCCTCACTCTTTTGTCCGCTCCGTCTTATGGATCATCGCCTTTCCACGTCGTTATGGAATATCTTTTCCTTCTCTCATGTCGAGATATCGCCAACCATGTCGCGCTCTCCAAGAATTTGATTGATATACTTGATTTATTTGGAGATGATTAATGCGTTCTGGATTATGTTTGTATAAATTTTACTATAGTTGCAAATTTTTAGTTACACTTTGTAGTAGAGGAAATATAACGCTTGTAATTACGTGACATTGAGAATGCGTGAATTTTGGGGCTATAAAAATTCTATCTTTTATTAAAAAATTATTATCTTCTTTCTCATTTCTTGATTTGCCATTTGCTCTTTCTTGATTTATGTTTATATTTTTGTCCTGCAAGTTTGAAAAGTACATTTTTCGAGAAATAATATTTTTTATTTCAACAATGTACAGCAGATAGAACGATGTGATTAAATAAACTTTTTCTCACGAATAAATTTTAAATCATCTTTCATCGTATTTTATTAAGATATGATTATCTCATTCTGATTTATATATTTCAAAACTCTTTTATCTTAACATTGAAAAATGAGAACTCGTCGTCTTTCCTATAACGCGATTTCAGACGAAATTCAGACGAAAATAAATGATTCCGTCCACGCATCCCTGATTTACTCCAATGATCGTGCGCAAAGTTATTATATATTATATAATTTTTCGAATTGCCTACCGCTCGATTGCTCACAAAAGCTTCATATTTTTATCGCGACAGGTTGCTGAATGGTTGGTGAATTAATTCTCCTAGCTTGAACAGTGACTTGTCCCTTCAATGTTATTTAACGCTGGGAGGAGAGACTGGGGCCGTTATGCATTGTCGAAAACAGGCGGAACAAACGAAAAAATTGCGAATTCCCGAACCGTCCGAAAATTGGTTTAATTTTCAATATGTAATGATCGAACAAGAAAAAGAGAATTTGATAGTATATCGGATGAGGGATGAAAGAGGCGAATGGAACGAAAAAAACCTTATCGAAAATGGGCCCGGGGTCGTTGCGCATCTCCGGCCTCTGGCCGCGCGAACGAGAAGACTTTCCAATTATCTATGTTTTTTCTCCGCCGCGTTTTTTCGCGCTGCAACAAATTAAACGTAACCCACATCCCTGGGGCACGCTTCTCGATTACTCTTTGTTTTCCTCCTGTTTTCACGGTTCGCCGTTTGCTTTCCACCCCGCGCCAGCGTGCGCGCGCGCGGATATGCCTGGCAGATTGCATTTCTATCCTGCGCTCTGTACGTTATCCTTCACTCTCGAAAAAAATTTTTTTTTTTTTATCTACACTCGCGAAATTTTTCGCGACGCTTGGACTGTAACGAATATTCGGTTGGCGATGCCGCGGTATTGTTTCTTTATGCGCAGAAAATGTCTTTCTTACAGAGATCTAGGATTCTAGTCAAACTATTATTTATAAATTTCCTTATCTTATATTTTAATTCAGTTTTATTTTACATAGATGACACGTGACTAAAAAAGCGTTATTTTATACATTATTGTGTTGAATAAATTTATATTATTTTAAGATTTATTATTAATTTTTATACAGATATAAATTATAACGTTGAGAAAACTTTCAAGTATATTGCTGTGTTAATATATTTTACTCATCATTCAATTTTATATTTGAGACACTTGTGTGTATGTATGTGTAGCTTCTTCAAAAATATAGAAAAGTATACAGAAAGCCGATGGAAAAAAATTCCGCGATGCGATTCACGAATATGCACTGATTCGCACTCGGCGTGATTCACACCAGCTTATTAATTATTCGTTAATTATCCGTGGGCGTGACGTGTAAATTTCCACGAGACGACGAGTCAAGAGAGCGAATGCAAGCGAAAAAGGAAAATGGGAATGAGAAGAGAGGTGAGAGAATGGCAGGCCGAATCGAAGTACGGTGTAACCAGAAAGAAGAGTCCAAAGAGAAGAAGAGGCAGAGAGAGAGAGGGAGAGGAAAGCGAAACGAGAGGGAAAATGTGGAGAGAGCGATGAACGAGGTCGTCCAATCATCCTATCAAAGGCTCGCTACTAAAAGATCCATATCGAGTAATCGGAGGGGACGAAATTATCCGTACAACTTCTATTATTGGGTTCCGAGGTTCACGTGAAAATAGAAAATGAGAAGCGGGTAGATGAGATCGATATCCACGGGACTTGTGCCCTCGCCGAGAGTTTTCTCGTTATTTGATTACTGACTTACGCCGATATCTTTCCTTCGGCCATTTAAATCAAACTTTATAGCGCGTGCAAAGACATTGCCGATGAATAAACGGTGACAAAATTACTGTATATGTGTGAGAGTTTATTCGAATCGTGATTTTGCTTGAATCAATTTGAGAAAATTCAGTTATTAATAATAATCCGATTGTCATAATTGCTATATTAGTCTAACTCCAAAATCTATTGTATGACAATATGTACTTATACAAATTGCTCGTTTGAGCGTGGCAGTGATCGCGCGTGCTTTTTCGAGGGCGGGGTGAGAGCCCTTCGAGGAAACGAATTATCGAGTCACCGTTTGTTGCGCGATACGATCGCCAAGTTAAACTGAACTGACATACACAGGCGTAGACAAGGCACCCTGGGATCGTTTCCCAAGAAGGAATAAGGAAGGCTTCGCGCGAGCCTTGCGTCAAGTTCACCCGGGCGTAGTTATCGACTGCATTATTAAGTCGGTATATTTCCGTGGCCGATGCTATCGATCTCCGGTCTCCAGGCCGAGTATCTCTCGGCCTAACCCGACATGTGTATTGCCTCCCCCTCTCCCCCTTTCTTTTTCACGATAAAACCGCCTACCCCGAAGCCATTTGTCTCGGAAACGAGAGACTAAAGGCGAACGCTAAGCGACAGCCGTTAACCAATTTACGATCGCGCAAGCGCATTTGCCGGACTGCATCGTACGCTCGGTTGCAGTTTATCGAGACGTAATGTATTCGCTGGATCGAACGTCTATTACTGCCACCCCTTTCGTCTCCGTCCGCAGAATTTCGCCCACGAGAATGTCGACAGTGCGAGAAGATCGCGCCGGCCGATCCATCAATCGCTTTCCGCGCCATTCGATACGTCTCGGGAATTTTGCACTTTGGTGCGCGAGCTATTTTAAGTTTGGCGAAAAAAAAATGTGATTTCTCGAGAATTCCTTCTCTTTTGTCTTTATTAAAAGATAAAAGATAAAATGTAAAAATAAAAAAATTTCTATTTTCTAATTCAAGTATACATCGTTGATAAAAATTTTTTTTATTTCTTTAAATTTAAAAGACATTCAACTTTTCAATTTGTGCTAGACTTTTATAATTTTCCAAGATTAAAAGATAAAAAAAAAATATATTTATATTTTAACGAGAATATAAAAAGGAGATGCCTATAAATACGATTATAAAATTCAAATGACGTTGCAAGTGTGCGTTTTCTTTGTTTTACTTTATGTGAATAATATATTTTGCGAATGATGTACGACAGCAATATGATTAATCATATTAATCAACAGCAGTATGATCAGGCTTGGTTATCTGAGATACGCTTGGAAACTAATAATTTTCTGAGCTATCTCTCTCGAATTTAACTATATGTGATAATACTTTATAATTAGAAAAAATTACTATACTACATATTGAGTAAAAAGTAAATGAGGATATTATATAAATTTAAAATTGTATCTTTTTTGTTACAGTACTACGAAATGTCATACGGCCTCAACGTTGAGATGCACAAGCAGGTAAGTCTATCACGCTGATGTGTGATTCTTTGTATAATAATTAATTTTTTCTAGTTGATTAAACATTACAAGATAGTTTGATATTATTATAGTTTGTTAGTAAAACATGGATTAAACGAAATAACGTCTAATTGTGAATTATAAATTTAGAATTAAAAAAAAAAATATTAAGTTAGAATATTATAAGTGTAAGAAGGATTGTGTGCAGGAAGATATTATCAAATATTATTAGAAAATTTTTAGAGAGAATATTATGATAGAATACATTTTTTTCAAAAATATACACTTAGATCGAATGCATAATTTTTAACTAGCTTTACACAGAGTTAATCGAGATGATATTCAACAGCTTTAAAGATTCGAGTGATACCTAGTTAATTAAGCCCGTGGAGAATAGTATGTGAACGAATCGTCTCCGGAATCGGCCGCGGCCACAAATGAGGTATACGGACGTGCTTATAGGCCGGGAAATCGTGTAATTTCGGCTAATCAGGGGAAACATCGGCGAGGCGGTCCCCTCTGTCAGCAATTTTCTTAAAAGCGACCACGCGATGGTCCCTCGTCGCACGGCCATGCTCAAAAGTGGGGCTCGAACTGCAAACAACCCCTCTCGTGCCGTCCCAACGTACAACGAGCTGATATTCATTAGCATTAGCGGCCGATCATTTCTCACCCTCGTACCCTGAGGCGGCGCTTAATGGGCCGAGGCGCGGGGAAGAGGAAGGAGAGAACTACCCTCTCGGGTAGTTATAGGGCGTAAGCGCCGCACCGAGATCACCGCGGAATTGTTTCCGGCGAATAATGCACGAGAAATCAGGACGTCCCTCAAAAAGCGGCGCTATTTTAATCGGCGTCGCAGATTTCGCGACGCAAACTTAAAAAAGATGCCATTTAAAATTAGAATAAGGTTATTGTACTTTCTTGATTATTAACGGAAATTGGAAACATTTTATGTGTCATCTCAAATTTAGTTGACTTAAAAATTATATTTAATTTAATCGCTTATTTTAGAAAGAAATAATATAGGTCGTATAAATAAAATATAAATTTCTTCTTTTAAGATATCGTAAATTTTCTAAATTTGTAAATTGCTTGTATATATACATGTATATATATTATATGTGTATATGTATTTATTAAGAGATTAAAAAATCTAGAAATATATTTTTCAACGTTCCTTTTTTTAAATAAATATAATTTAAATCTCTTTCATCTCAACGATTACGATAAAAATTTTTAAAGATTTATTTTTCGTGTTTGTAATTCGAAAATTTATCGGATAATAATATTCATAATATTTCGAATATTAAAAATCAGAAAAGTAAGATTAATCGTTGGAAAATCTGGGAGTCAGTACACCGCGACTTCACAAATTATAGTGGAGATAAGGTAACACGGAGATGCTCTTCTTTGACGGTAATTGGAAGAGAAATGAAAAGTTATCGGTTCTTCGCGACTCTCTAATTAACCATAATAATAATCGCGCTAGTATCACGCGCCTTTGCCAGTTTATTTACATTAATTGCCATCTTTCAGGCGCATTAAGACAATGATTATACCGTGCACAAAATCAGCTAGTATGATATATACATATTACATTTTGAAACAGTTTAACTTGATATATTTTTGATGTGTGATAAAAATAATGCTACACATTTTACTTTTGTTAATAGAAAAAAATCGTCTAAAATTATAATTTAAATGATACAAATAGAAATTCTATAAAATTACAGTTAGAAAATTTCTAATTAGAAAATTTTTTATTAATATTTGACGCAAAATTTATTATCATAACTTTATAAATTCATAATTATGTGATTGTGAGATTTGCATGTGCTCGATAAAGGTTAATTGATGAGAGAATTTTGTCGCGAGCATGCGTCGTGTCACTGTCATAGGGAGTCTAATTGTTTTATGTAATTACAAGATTACGTTTTATTGCTCGCTGATCTTATCGTCCCTTTTATTTACTGTCAGCGATTTAATGGGCACCCCAAAAATATATTTATTACTTTCATCCAGAGATGCCGCGCGTCGCGTCAGTCTCAAAACCTTCCCTCGCTCAGCAAAAAAAAGAATAAATAAATCAAGCTCTCTTTAGTCGATCCCCGCCACTTAGCAGGCTTTCGAATCGCGGTTTTCTCGCTCCTTTTCAATTTGAACCCTCGAATGAAAACAATCTTCCCCTACGAGGTTAGAACCTTCTGTATCTGTGTCTCGTCTCTTTCTCCTGTTCTCCCTTTCGCCACCCCTTTCGTTTTCACCCTTTCCACTCTGTCTCGCTCCTCGCGCAGCTCTCTGCCCTCGTTTTTCTCGCTCTCTTTCTCTTCCCTTGATTTCTCATCGCATCCCGCCGTTGTGTTCTTGTGACCCTCCCGCTCCCTCTCTCTCCTCGTTCCCAGAATGCTCGGCCGCCATCCCTCGCATCTGCGCGACCCTCGTATCTCCTGCCACAGCTCGAAGTCGACATTTGCCTCTCACCCATCCTACCGCAGCCACCACTCTCTACTCGACTAACTCGAATTTGTTGGCAATGTCCCAGTTCTTGTAGGTACGATTACTTCTCTCGTTTCATCCGTCTCTCACCCTCAACAGGAGTCTTGAATTTTCTCCCTCGGTCACCCTCGTTCGCGAACACATTGGCTCGCTTGTTCGATTTAATTGCACGATATAGACGATTGTTCGCTGGGATTTTCCATTTTTGACATATCCATTATTGACGCGACAAAGAAATGGAATTCTGAAAACCATCCACTTTCTATACATCAACATTGTTCTTACATATACGTAGATACTAGTCTTTTAACGAAAAAGAATCTTGGAAAGATTTTTCGATCACTTGAAAGTTAGAAAGGCTCGTCAAAATTTTATCACTTTTAATCCTCGGGTTAATACGAGGATATCGTTCGATAATATCGATGATAAAACCTTTTTATCAATCGCTCTATTGGATTTTCGAGCCCGTCGAATTCCATCATGCGATCTTCGCGGGAAATGAGATTTGCATCGGTGGAGAAAAATGGACGGCTTGCAAAAAATCGCTCCCGCGATTACGCAAAAGAAAAGCGCGCGCGGAAGGGAAAGAGTGGGATAAACTGGTCGAGTCAGGCGGCGGAAACGAAACGAAGAGAGCTAAAAACACAGCGCGTCCCGTGTTACGTTTTCGCCCTATTTATCCATCGAATCGTACGCAACGTACATTCGGCCGCCGGCGTATCTGTCCGATAGCGCTTATCGCTTAATTGAAAGGGTCGTCCTTCGGCGCGGCTGCCGTCTGCTCGTTGTCCCGCTCGATTAAGCCGCGATCCACGCCAATATGTCGCGGATACATTACGCGATCACGAAATTGAATTATTATGTAAGTCTTTGGGAAGTCGCGAAAAGGTTAAAGAAATTTAAATTATTTTGTCGGATAACGTTAAAACATTTGATAAAAGAATGTGCTAAGGATAAATAGGAAAGAGAAGAGGAATTTTTACTTTATTCGCTCTATCCGTATCGATTTTTAATATATACTTATTTTTTTAATTTTTTTATTTGTCATAGATAGTTTTGTGAATGTATAAGGCAAATTTTTTTATTTTCGAATGAACGATGAAATGGTTGTTGCATCCTAGAGGAGAAAATCAAGTTTAGAGATTGCTACGAGAGAAAGAGAGAGAGATAAGCAAATTGCTCTCTAACGTAGGGAAATCCGCCAAGCTAAAATTTCGAGTCGACGACGGAATTCTACCGAAAAAGCGTGTATTCTCTTTGAAAGAATATTGCCACGGCGTTGTTGCTGGCGTTGTTCGTCGATACGAGAGTAACTACCATTTCCCATCGCGGGTACGCCCGGCGCCCGATAAAAAATGTGCAGGCTGACCAATTGCATATAACTCACCCTGCCTTTCCAGTTCTTCCTGCCTTCATGCATATATACGTCTATCTATCCGGGCGTTCTGTCTTCTACTCTCTTTCTCTTTGGCCCTCTCTCGCTCTCTTTTTCTCTCTTTTTCTCCCTTTTTCTCTCTCTTTTTTTTTGCCATTTTCTTTCTTTCGATACGCGACCCCTCTCGCTCCGTCTCACACGTGCTCTGTTTCGGCGGTCGGGGGTCGCTTTTCCAGCGCTCTCTCGTCCGTACACACGTGTCAGCATGCGAGCGAGCGAGCGAGCGAGCGAGCGAGAGAATGCGCGTGTACACATTCGCACTCGCACTCGCACTCGCATTCGCGCTCGCTTGCGCTTGCTCGCACGGACACCTACGCCGCGCGCGCATACACCCTCCGAGGGGTCGTGTATTCGAGTTCTTTTATTTTGCCCTGTGGAGGTAGCAGAGGGTTGAGTCGGACGAGAGCACAGAGAGCGCGAGGGTTGGGGGCGATGACATCGATTTTTTACCCGTTGCTAATCTCAATGTTACCTCCTCCTCCTCCTCCTCCTCCTCTACCTCCACATCCACCACTTCCTCCTTCTCCACCTCTCGTTCGGTCATCTCTACACCCCTCTTCGTCCTCTCCCCCTCGTCAACTCACTTCGTTCTCCCTCTCCCGTCCCCGCTCCCCCGCTCCCGCCCTCGCCACTTCCATACCCCGTACCCCGGCCATCCGTTTTGGAACGTCATGTATCGGCATTCGAGAGATAACCATTTTTTCGTGCCGGACAACACTCGCTCTCCGCGTTGCCCGCGTTCTGCAAATTCTCCTCGTCTCCCAACCGCCGCCTCTAACCACCTCTCGCAACCCCCGACACCATCCTTCCATCTCCCCCTCGCATCCTCGCTCCATTTTTTCGTCGAACCTTTTTTTCGTCGCCTGCCCTTCTTCTACACCCACTCACCTACCTATCCGTCCCGACTCTCTCCCCCTCACTCCCCCCTCTCCCTCCCCCTCCTCCCCTCCCCACCCCTCTTTGCCACCTACTGTCGAACAGGGCGAAATCGAACTGACGTGGACGCGGCGGCAGTTTTCCATCTTTCTGTTCCCCGTGGGAACGATGACATTTTTTTTCGGTCTCTCAACTTTTAGATCTACGCGCCCGATTCGCCTGACGTGGAAATATCGAAATGCGAGGTGATATCGGCAAAACCAATACTAAATAATTATATGCGCGATTTCACCCTCACTAATTTACATACCATCGTTAAATACCGTCGTAGAGATTGTATAAAATAATTCAGTCGATTAAATATAATTATACTGTGAGAGATTTCCCGATTACAACATTTATTATTAAAAAAAGAAAATATTTATTTGGATTGATTATTATATATAGCGAAGAGCGAGCAATGACGTACAAATATACCTTTTACTACTACGATACTATTTGAACGTCACGTAACGATCGCGCGTGAACTTAATCACTAATCGATACGATCGACTCGCATTAATGAGTAACCGCCCCGTTACAAGAGTGGGTTGAATCGAACCCGCGTATGTTTGTCGAGCAGTCGCGTCCTGCGACATGTGATTATACCACGACGTAACCCCGAACATCGCGTGTCCTACGCGTTATGTACACACACGGATTCGGATCGCCCTTTAGCCCTGTCGTATCTCACGCGCGGCAATAGCCCTCGATTTTTCAATTAATCCTTCAAATTATTCAAAGCATAAATATGTGACGTTAAACCTACCCACGCGTGCGATATTAAGTCGAGTTTCGAACAAATTTTCCACGTTACTTGCGTAATTTTACAAATGGATCGGTCAGTCTGGAATTGACACGTATTGTTTCATAATCTTGAAAAATGGAGATAGTTAATTTGTAAAAAATTGAATTTGTAAAAAAATGCGCACACTTTCGAATATGTAAACAAGTTTACGTCTGTTATTTAAATGATATATATTCACTTGGAAAAAACTTTTATTACTTTTATTACTTTTATTTTAGAAAAATAATGCACGTGCTTTACCTTTATTTGAAAATTAAATTATTTTTACTTAGGCTATTCTCAAAATGACCAATAAAAGAATTGCTCGAATAATTAGCTGTCAACAGGGGATTAACACAGGATTAACAGACACAGATTTATTCGATTATCCGTCATGTGTTTGCAGACAGAAATCGCCAAGAGGCTGAACGCGATAATCGCCCAAGTGCTTCCGTTCCTGGCGCAAGAGGTGAGTTTTTGACTTTCTGTGTGGCACGCGTGCCGTGCGATCTCACAATCGAGTGTGACGACGACGCGATAATGATAGCATGGCATTGCAGCATCAGCAGCAGGTGGCCAACGCTGTGGAGAGGGCGAAGCAAGTCACCATGTCCGAACTGAACGCCATTATCGGGGTAAGTAGCCGCCGCCAAGCTTTTGCTATTAAACTTGAACGTCATCGATTTTACGAGCAAGATCGTAAAAAGTGTATCTTGAAAGATTTTCTTGTAAATGGATTCTAATTTAATCTTTTTTTTTTTTTATAAACGAATACCTGTGTTATTGGCGAATTTTTTTCTAATTCTTGTAGCAACAGCAACAGCAAGGCCTCCAGCAGCTTTTGGTGAGTATTTTACATCATGTTCGATATTTAAAATGTAAAATAAAATTTTTTTTCTAAACGACGAATTGGAACCTTGTGTGGTTCATTTGAAAGTCGCGATGCATTGACAAAAGTGCGATAAAAAAATACGCGCTATTGACAAGAAAAAGAATATTTTTTATACGTTAATCAATGCGCAAATTTCCCGATTAAATTTTGATAAAAACCTATATATATTTAGAAATTGTATCTATATCGGTGAAAGAGAGTGCGATTTTTAAATTTTTTCCTCTGTTTAATCAGCTTTTTAGATATCTTTGATGCGACAAGTCGATAACGCTAATCATTCGGCGTTATATTAAGGAGAAACTGACCGGATCGGCTACGGCAAATATTAATGAATCTAATACATTTCGATATTTATAAATTTGACATTTGACAGCGCATGTTCACAAAGCACTTTTAGTCTTTTAAAATATAAAATTAACGATTAAGTTTATTAACTTTTAACGTAGTTGATTCCTTTAATTTTTTTTAATAGAAATAAACATGGATTTAATCGAGAATTTTGTATAATAAAAAAGTACAAACGACGCGACATAAGAAGGGGAAAATAGAAAAGAGGTCGACAATCAGTATTAAGAGTGCTCTTTTATCTCGATGTCGCAGCAACAAATTCATGCGCAGCAACTGCCCCACGGCGCGGTGGTCGGCGGTCTTCCGCCGGGCGGTCTGCTGGGCTTCGCAGGTGCGGCCGCGGCGGCCGCAGCCGCGGGTGTGCCGCCGCACTTGGCGCCGCCGCCGCATCCCGCGGCCGCAGCTGCGGTTCAGGCACAGGCGCAGGCGCTGCTGAAGCCTGCCGATCTGCAGCAGCATCGCGCGGCCGCGGAGACGCCCGAGGATCGTAAGCCGATCGCTTTGCCGGACGAGAGACTCGGCCATCGCTCGGTCTCGCCACCCGAGAAATTTCGCAGCCGCACACCCGACCTCGAGAGCGACCCCAAGAGGCGGAAGGAGGAGAAGCTAGGACACGTGAGTACACTATCATTATCTATACTGGTACCTGAAACTATACTCCCCCGTTTCGCATCCGCACCCGCGCTTTTGCGCTCGAATCGATCGGCAATTCGATCGGACTCGAAATGTAGAAGTATGGATACTTGTGACAGAATTACTTGCGGATATCTAGAATGACTTTAAATCTATTTTCAATGATACGTGTAATTGACACGATCAAATTTGGGATAGCTGGTATTTTATTTATAATCTTATGTGTCAAATATTTTTGAAATGAAATACGTAGCAACTGTATAAATGTGGCGTATAAAATTCTAAATATACTTTTCCAAATATACTTCAATTTTGTCATTTATTATATATGGTCTAAAATGAATCTTACATTTCGGATCTGATCTCTCTGTTGAAGATTTCTAAAATAAAATTATTCTACGACACGATGATAGATTTTAAATTAGGAATCAGATTTTTATTTAGAGACGAGATATGCATATATAAAGTTATATTATAAATTGTCGAAAGAGGAGAGAGAGAGGAGACACTTGTCTGTATCATAGTTCTACAAAATGTCCTTTTTCTTCGGGATATTAATTTCGATAGTCGGATAAAAAGAATTTACATATCGATAACAGGGATGCATGTTGCATTGAATATTGCCGGTTGGTCAATGCACACTTAACTCCGGAGAGACTCATTGTCAGCGTAGAGAGAATAGCGCATCAGGACGGACGGCGCGTTAGCCGAGAATTAAAATGCTAATTGCAGCGACGTCGAAAGCCGATAAAACGGCCGACACTCTCGACGATCGAAAGCGAGGGAGGAGGTTGAGTAAGTAAAGGGGCGCGGAAAGTAAACGCAAGAGTAATAAAAGGGCCGAGTTTAGAGTTAGAGCCGCGCAAAAGAGGATAGGAGCATCGATGCTAACTTCCACTTAACCGTCGAATCCATCGTGAAAAAAAGGGAGGAGAGAGGAAAATGTGGATGGAAAGTATATCCTCCCGATAGTCTCGCGTGCCCATCTATCTGTCGGCTTCTCGTCGGCGAGAGCGAGCGTCCCAAATGCAATCATGCGTTGCCCAAGTTTCCCTTGAAATTGGATTACCCTCGTTTGCCGCAAAGGCGGAAAAAAGGACCTCACCTCACCTCTGATCTCTCCTACCTGATTCAGAAATCGTAACCTCCCATGCCAAGTCGGACACGGTCGGATACGGTGGGACATTATTTTGTTTAAAATCTACCTGAAGTGAAATTTCGCGTTTCTTTGTCCGGAATCGCGACGACAAAGTACGCGCGACCTCTTGACGAGAGACGCAAACACGGACGAGACGCGGGAGGAGGGGCAAGAGAAGGGCGTATAATTAAAAAGCGTGAAAACAGGCGAACAGTTAGCCGGGTCGCTGTGCGCGCACCGACTAAATTGGATTATTTTTCTCAGCTGCTCCCTTACCTGTGCAAAAGCGCCTCGCTTACCCTCTCTTTATCTCCCTTCATTTTGCCCTGTCGGTTTTCTTCCTTCGGCGCATCTTTGTGACGATTAGAGCTTTCTCGTGCAAATTCATCAGCCGATTATGTATCTTTGCTGTTATTCTCCTTTTTTTTTCGCGCAGATTTGTAGATTTAAGTTAATCGCCTATTTAGTACGCGTATAAAATCGTTGAGAAATGTGGCGACCATCTATTATACAGGATGAGTCATGCAATTCAAACGAGTTATATCTCTCTTTCACGTTTGATGATAGGAAAAAGTGGTAGAGAAAAAAAAAGTTGAACGCTTTAATGATGCCTAACTTTTTACAACATTACTTTTTTTGCAAATTGAAATTGCACGACTCATCTTGTACACATGTGAATGAAGGAACAAAAGAAACTAAGTTATCTATAAAATATAGATACTAAATAATAAATTACCTTACGAACCAATATTATTATCTAACATTGAATTAATAAATAATTATCTAGCGAGACGATTTAAAGCGTGCGCGATCTATTTTGTTTGTTCATTTGCCCTGTCGGTTTTCGAGGAATATATTTCCCCAACGGTCATTCGCTGCGTTCCGATGATCCCTAACACTTAAAAGTGTTTCCGACTTGGACAACTGTGTAGTTGTCGCGGCCAATTGTCTCTATCAAGCTGCTGGTAGAAAGCAAGGAACCGCGGGAGTCCCAGCATCTTCCCTCTTATCGCTTCTTCTTTCTCGACGCACTAACGACGCGTCGTTTACACGGGCAATCTCTTTGCTCCCAAGAGTGCCAAGAGGAAAGTTTGTTTCAAATTGAAGCGTCGGACAGACCCGGTCGTCATTTCCCCGCAACCGTGTTGAAGTCGCGATAAATGAAAAACGATTTTGTGATATCCTTGGTGCTTCAATTATATCTGTCGGAACGAATATAAAGAAGTCTACTTATACTTGATTTATGTTTACATCATAATATGGAACGTATAAATATTATATTTGTCAGTATTATATAAAAATCTGAAAAATAAAATAAAATATTTTTATCACTGAGAGTTAGATATTAAAACGAAATATTTTTATACAGGAATATATCGTCTTTTAATATCTTTTCGCAGCCTAATATTAATCACTGCGATTAATGTATTGCTTTAGTTTTTTAATAATCTATTTGTCTGTTTCATAATTCTCAAAATCACGGGGCTTCTAACGTGTGTTTATTGAGAAATCCGCCACTGTCGTCGACGCGTGTTGATAGATGTCGAGTAGCCTGGCTAAGAACGCGTTTCAATTATATGTCGTGTATTCGGTTGTGTGTAATTCACGAGAGCAACGAAGACGAAGAGAGAGAGAGATGGAGAGAGGTATTGGCGCATCCGGAAATGAGTTCTCGCTCATGTCCACGTTCGAGTTCTTAGGTCTGCCGTACGAGTTCCGTATATACGCGCACGTCGAGAGAGGATTAGTCGTAGCTCTCGGCACACCACCATCTCCCCTCGCTTCATCCCCGAGAAAGCATTAATCAAAGGAGCAACCGTACGCCCTGTTTCCGTCGCGATGAAAGCTGCTGCCGGTTCCCCGCATGAAATCGCTATATCACGGGGAAGGGGTCCATTTCTCGTCTTATACCATGATCGAGTCGTCCTTGGAGAAAGGACGACTAAAATCCTGCAAAATTTCAAAATTTTTAATGCCTACGTTTACTAAGAAGATATTTAAATACAATTTATCTTTCTTTCTCTTAAATTGATTAATTTTAAAATATATATAGATACAATATATTATATATTTTTAAGAGTATAAAAATAAATGTGTGCGATTTTTCTCTTAATTGTGGGAACGAATCAACTTGATATTTTCGTAACAACACACTTCAATCCGACGGTCGGTAGTGATCTTTTTTTCGCTCGCATCTTTTTATTTAAAGTGCAACTATTCGTATGGTGTATAAATGAAGAGATGTCTGATTGTGTCTAGGTGACCTCATTTTCCCTTAATCGTCATCCCGGCGTCGTCACCGGCACTACTACGTTGCGAAGGGTGGAGAGGCAAAAAAGATTCCCGATAAAATCCTGGGATCTACCTCGCGCGCCCGCGGCGGTCTCGGTAATGCGACGGGGAGGATAGTGCTCGTTGTGAAATAACGTTTCAAAAGCGTGTCGGATGGCAAAGTGCATTTTTTATAGCGGCAGGAATGAAATTGAAGACGGAAAGTCTCAAACGTGTTAAATGGCAAAATTACAAAAATTTTCACTACGGCGCTAAGATAGATGACGTGTTATCGTACGATAAAGTGACGTTAGCTGTGCGAGAACAATTTAATTATTTTAATTAATATTTGAATTGGTAATTGGCGGAAGGGGGGGGGGGGGGATAAATTTAGAATTTTTTTTTTCAATGTACACTACATTCTTTCCAGAATTTATCGTCTTTTTTTAAAATTGAGTTTGTTTTCAACTTTCCGTTACGCTATTTTACGAGCAAGATTTGTTAATTTTGCTTTGTTTATTCAAAAAAAGTTGTTTTATTTACTGTACCGTTGAATGTACAAGTTTTCAGTTTTCTCGGATTTAATTGAAATTCGCGCAGCGTTTAGACGCGCTAATGAATGATAGTAGCTGAAGGATTCAAGGAATCGATGCTGGATGTTTACGAAGACGGCGATTGAGGTCGGCCGGTTTAACTTTGTCTCCTCGTCTTGATCCGTAGAAACGTGCAGACATCGGGATGCGCGGTAGATTCATCTGGTGGGTTATCCGGGCGGCGAGAAAGAGTGTACGCTACGGAGCGCGTGAGAAACGGAGAAAGATAGCGCGAAGAGGAGGTGGAGATGGACCAGAGGAGGAGGAGGAGGAAGAGAAAGAGCGTTGGAACGGGTTGGGATGGGTGGGTGGTTGAATTTTTCATCTGACCACGTCGAACCAATTAAAGCGGACCACGGTACCCAACCTCCACCTCCAACCTCTTCCACTTTTTTCGTTCTCTCTTTATTTCCGCCCCGCGTGCTGGCCTTTATCCACCTCCCCTGCGAGCGAGAGGGAGAGAGAGAGACAGCAATTCTCTTTCTCGGATCTGCTCTTTTCCTTCTCACTCGCACCCGTATAACCCATCATCCCCTTCGTCCCAGCGTCGCGCGTCCTTCTCCTTCCGCCTCGTCTTCCTCCACTCACTCACTCTCTGGTAACTCGTTGGATTTTTTCGCGTCACGAGGCGGTGTAATTTATTTGGCCGAGGTAGAGAGGCACCCGCGGAGGTGGTCGACAAAGCGAGCGGGGGTTGGGTCGACGGTACGAGGACTACGAGGGGGATATCGCGAGAGAATAGGTGGAGGCGGTGGAGGTGAGGCGGCACGGAGGTGACGCGGCTAGAACGAGAGCACGAGGGATAGCGCGGACCAGCTCGGGAGGGGAATAGGAAGGGAGGGCTGGTTTCAGTTTATTTTGTGGGTCCTACCTACCTACCTACCTACCTACCTACCTACCTACCTACCTACCTACCTACCCGCTCTCGTCACTGTCCAACCCCGTTGGTCAGTCGGTACGTTGTTCCCGTACGCTGTCTCGCTCTTCTTCTTCCCCAACGCCGCGTTTCGTTTCCTCTTTCGTTTTTGTATTCGCACCCCTTCCCCCGCCTTTCCGTCCGGCCGCCACGCTCTTATACGTATCCCTTTTTTTCCTCCCTGTCTCTCTTTTTTTCTCTCTCTCTTCATTTGTCTCTTTCTAACACGACCGTATACGTATATAATATAGTCCACTCGTTCGCTCCACGAACAGCAACGCCGATATAATATTAAAAAAAACTCGGGACTTCCTGATGGATCCGCTCCTGTATTTTTCGATTACTTTGCGAGCACAGTTTTTTCCCGGTGCAATCCGACCCTTCCGCTCCACCCTTCACCTGTTCCACCTGTCAACTCGCGGAGAGAGGGCTGCGCCTTCTGCTGGAAATTGAAAAGATCGTCGCTGTGATTTGTCGTCGCTTTACGGGCGCCTACGATTGTCTTTGTCGAATGCGAACGACGCAACTATCCCTTGATCTTTCGCGAAATAAATATATCATTGTTTCTTTTTGTCAATTGTAATTTTTGTTATTTCTCAGAGTACAGGAAAGAACGAGAAACTTGTATTTCTCGTTCTCTTTGGTATGTTATGTTTAATATTATATTTTCATCTTTATATCTATTGTTTGTCGCATTATATAATGTAATTTTAGATAATTGATTTAAATTGTAATATTTTAAAAATTTGTTTAACTATTTCCATCCGAGATTTGTAAATCTATCAATCTTTTTTCTTCAGGAAATTTGATGGTTTCTTTATCTTGACGAAGAATCTTTTTGCAGTGTTATAGAGTTGAAGCTACATGTATCTATAATAGAAGGTTTAATGATGGAATGAAAAGGCTCGTTATCGTCATGCTTTGAACGATCGAATCGATTTCGCAGCTTACGGATCGTAGTTTTCCGCTGACTGCGGGCACCACGTCCTTCTAAATCGCGACTATCGATCCGCGTCCACGTATTAACGGCGTCGATTAGATAACAATAATACGTTTGCGAGGCCAGCTGTGCACTTCTTGGTCGATTATCGTCTATGCCGCCGGACTTTTAACTAGTTGCGCGTCGTGGTACTAATGAGAAGTCCGTCCGTCCACGACAATCCCTCCTCATCCATCATCTTTTCGCGTTATTTTCGATTCGCGCCGCGTATATTTGCCGACTATTTCTCGCGTGATATCGTAAGTGTTTGCACTTTTGTCGCTTCATTGACTACTTAAATTTTGTTAGTATTTAAACTAGCAGAGAGAGAGAGAGAGAGAGAGAGAGAGAGAGAGAGAGAATCTATATAATGTTATATCAGAAGGTTGATTATTACACAGGAAAAATCATTTCAACTTTACAGATTCTTTGATCAAATCAGAATCACCATAACAACACAAGGAAGTGACATTTTTTAATAATATTATGTGATCCGCGTAAGTCATGTTTTGATCTCTATATTAAACAAATCAAAATTTTCGCTAAACTTTACACTCTTTCCTTGTTTATGTGAATTTACGCATTTCCATAAAACTCGATTTATTTTATTTTATTTATTTCTCGCTTTAAAACACGATTCAGACACTGCTTCTTTCTGGCGAATCTCCTGGTGACCAAGCACTAAGTGGTAAATAACTTGGTTATCGATTGCAAAAAGATGGTACCCCCCTCCCCGGTCTTAAGGCCGATTCCCGTCAGTCTCAGAGGCAAGTCTATCAATTCGGGTTGGCGTAACAAATTTTATATCCGTCTTTGCGCCTTATTACTTTTTCAGGCGCGAGCTCTCGGAATAGTCGATATCTCCGACGGGCGGGTTCTTGTTACAAAACGCTCTGTCGACCTCTCACAATCGCTCGTGAGAGATGTCGGTGGACCTATCTTCCTCTCGCCAACGGCGGGATGCCGATCGTCTTTCTCCGTCTCGCTCATCCCCATCTCTGTTTGTGTCTCTTCCTTATTCTCTCCGTTTCTCGTCCTACTTCTCCACCTCTTTCTCTTCCTTCTTTTCCGCCCGCCGCCTCTTCTTACTGCATCCCTCGCTGCCGCTTCCACCAGCTCTCTTCGCCAGGAATATAAAGATCTCGACGATCCCGGTTGTAGCGGCCGACCCAGTGGCGTAACTACGATTTTCAAAGCTTTCACCGCTTTTCTATTTTACGACGCGGTGTTTCTCGCGCCGAAAATCCCATAAAGCCGTATCTTATTTCGGTTCTCTGATGATGCTACAATAAGTTGATCGCGTTGCGTATCGGAGCGATTTACACGAAGCATATAAATGAAATTTTGACAATTGATTTCTCGAAGTCGAATTCTTCAGTCCATATTTTTTCGAATAAAGCTACTGTTAAAATCAAAATTGCAATTAGCACTTGCAATTATTGTAAGAGTAAGATGTTGCATTCGATTTTGGAAAAACTGATTTTTTAACAAATATAATTAAAAATGGAAAAATTTATCGAAAAAGTACGATGTAAACGTGTTAGATCCGATAATTAACGCGTTAGGCCCGATTGTGAATTGATCGATTAATTGAAAATAATAGAATTCAAATCTGATGATTATGTGTGTCTCTTCTTTGGGAAAAAAGATGCAAGATGTCCGTCGGGCAGCTTTCGGCCAATGAAGAGAAATGCGTTCGGTATGAATGTTTTTACAGTTTTTTTATGAATCCTATCTTATAAAGTAACGAGCTACAAGATGTATAATAATATCAATGTATGGATAATGCAATATTAAAATATTATAATTCAAAGTTGCAACGTCAAAATAATTTAACTTTTAAAGCGTTTAGAAATTAATTTCTTTTCGCGCTTATTGATTTGTTTTTGTATTGACATATGAAATTATTATCTGGAAATGCTATTCATTTCTAAAATAAAATGACACAAATCTTAACCCTTGTAGGTTACATATTTTTTTGCTTTATTTCTGATTCTATATATGGATCACAATGTCTTATCACAGTTTTAATTGTCTTAAATTTTTGAAAAAAAAAAGTTAAAAAATTAATTTTTAATATTTTTCTATCGATTTTTAAACGCTTTAGGATATTTTATCGTTAAAATATTAATAGGATCAAAATGACTTATATACGACTTTTTAAAATTAATGACCTCGCGCTCATTGCGAAATGAGCAAAAAATGAGTAAATTGTAATTACATTTTCAATTCTTAGTTGAAAATTATGAACGCGTATTTTGACACAATGTGAATTGCGTACGCGCAACATTAGTAAAAAAAACACCAACCTTGAATCAAAGAAATGCCTGCGAATCGACACGCGCTTGCAAGTATGCACTTTAGCGCTTGCAACGCTGCGCTTTGGCACCTTCCTGCATCGTCATACGCACACGTATTCGCGTACGCACAGGCGTCGAAATGAGGGCCCCCTCGACGAAATGTATACGTACACGTGCACAAGGAGCACTTGAGATACCTAAAGCGGAAATTCGAGGTGTATACGTGGTTGCGAGTGTATCTGCCGCGGCGCCTTGGGGCAGCGGGGTAACGGCGCGACGGGGGTGAAAAGAGACGGGGGTGTACGGGAAGAGGATGCTAGGAGACCGGGGTGGCTGCTCGGGGAGTTGGAGGAGGGGGGGAGGGGGGCCTGCGGGGTGGTATGATGACAAAACATTCGCTCTGAGCTTCCGCAGGGAATCGCGGGACGCGAGGGGGATGGCTCGATGTACAGCCGAAGGGGGGTACGTAGAGGTAAAGAGGGGGAGGGGAAACGGCGGAGAGCTAGGTTAGGTTCGCGGCTGCTCTCGGGGGCCAGGGGTGACCGCGGGGGGGTGTGGGAAAACGTGAGCGGCGGGCGGAAAGAGACCCCCATCCACCATCCCTCATCCTTCTCCTCTTTCTCCTCTGTAAGCGAGGTGAGGTTGTACGGTCGGCTCCCGTCGTTTGTGTGAAACGCGTATGTACGCGTGTGTATCTCGCGCACGGACGCGTATGGTCGCGCGCGGTTGTGTACACGAGTGTTACTACTCCGTGTACCATCCTTTGGCAAGTGTGTGGAGAACGGGCGAAGGCTGAGTGAATGAGAGAGAGAGAGAGAGAGAGAGAGAGAGAGAGAGAGAGAGACATGCATATATGTATATGTAGAGCGAGGGAGCGAGGGAGCGAGAAAGAGAGAGAGGAGACAGATAGATGGAACGAGAAAGGAAGAGAGAAAGAGAGGAGGGGAGCACCAGCGACGTGGCGAGGAGGTTTATATCTATCATTTTGTATTTCTCGCAGACATAAAAATCTATACCATCGCTAACCTCCGTCCGCCCACCGGCAGCAGCAGCAGCAGCAGCAGCAGCAGCAACACACCACGCCACACTACACCACACCACACCACACCACACCACACTACGCAACACACTACGCCACGCTATTTCGTTTCGCGCCAGAGCTTTGGGTCCCTTCGCCGCGACCGACCAACGTTTTCACCACCCATCCGAGCACCTTCTCTTCCCCTCTTTTCGCGACCTGCTCACCCTCGTCCCTTTTCCCATTCCCCTTTTCGCCGTCCGTGCCCTATGGCGGAACCGAAACCTGGCTATGCATCGGGAGAGAGAGAAAGAGACAGTGAAACCACCGCTTTTCTCACTCTTCCTCGTCACCCTTTTGCATCATGGGATGGATAGCTGGATGGATGGATGGATGGATGGATAGATGGATAGATGGATGGAGTTGGGCCGCTGGGGTGGGATAGAGTAGAGCGGGAGTGCAAATATCGTATTTATTGTATGACGAGTTCGCGTATCCCGAGCTAACGCCTCCTGACGGCCCACCTCCTTCTTCTTCTCCTCCTCCTCTTTCTCCTCAATCTCCCAACGCATCGAGAGAGCGAGCGCGCATCCCTTTTTCCGACTTGCTATCTCGCCTCGTCGCTCCGTGGCTTCCTCTTCTCGCGATACTTTGTGTATGTGTATGCGCACCCGTTTCGCACCTTTCGAGAATGTTTTCTTTCGCTCTTTATAACAACCAGAACAGACTCGGACCACCCTGAGTCCGGGGGACCCTTTACCGAGTGAGAACTCGCTAAAGGAACGAAAAGGGGACAATATTGTCATCGTTGTGATTCTTTGTAGTACGATCGTTTGACGAGGATCGAGGTTACCATTGGTACTCTTCTTTACCTCCTTCTCCTCTGCCTCCATCTCCTGTCGTCCCTCGCTCGCCGGAGGTAATTATGAATACTGTTCAAAGCGAGGCGGGCAATAAGGACGCGCTGATTGAACGTTTAATAGGAAGTTTAATATCGCGCGCTCGGTGCTGCTTGGCATAACAACAAGTGGATTTACGACTACTCGGCTCGCCGCACAACGGAGGCACGAATATTCCTTGTTGGTAGCCACGACCGCTTCAACGATTCCGTCGCGTTTTGTTATACCAACTGACTGTAATTCGCTTTTATCGAATGACACGGACGGCTCACTCACGCGTCGCGAATGAAATAATTATCAGACAAATCATATCACTGTGTCTTGGATATGCAAAATTATCCTGTATCTCTATATGAGTAAAAAGCGAATCGCAAAAAATGTTACAGGATATTTAAAATCTCATTGTATTAAAATTATAGTACGTAGTTTCTTATACCAAGACACGTTAGTACAAGTAATTGAAAGAGAAAAGAATCTTAACTATTGAAATAATAAAGTTAAAACAAAATTGCTAGAGATAACACGGCGCAATATCTGTCGCCGAGTACGCGTTGTGTCGAGAAAACGACTCTCGTCGCAAGACACGGCGCTTTTAGTAAAACGCCAACGCCCCATACATGCGCGCGAAACGCGGTGTTAGACGACGGGGGGGAGGGGGAGAGGGGTGTCTGCTGTGGATGTCAGAAGCAAATGTGCTTTCGGCGCGGAAGGAGCTTAAGGAGCCCGTAAATTTCTACACCGTGGAAAAACGACATGCACGAGCCTGTTGAAATCCTCTCGCCGAGCAGAAGGTTCCCCTTCCCTTTTTACCCTCTTTCGAACTTCGTTTCTCTGTTCCTTTTTCCCCCTTTTTTTTTTCTTTTGCCTGTTCCGCCTTTTATTCCTCTTTTTGCTACCTCTCCCCCTTCTCGCTTCCTCCACCACCCTTTATTCTCGCGACGTGAGGCTATTGGTCACTTTCGAATTTAATTTTCGCACACAGCGGCGATGCCGAAAAACATTTACGGGCTATAAAGGATCGTCGATGGAAAGGCGCAAACTGCGGTCTAAAAAAAAAGAGAAGAGAGAGAGAGAGAGAGGAACCTCACTGGAGAAGCGAGAAACAGAAAGGGCGAATGCGTATGCAAGCTGACCGCAAAATGAACGAGAGACGGTAAACATTACTATCGAACGATCTTTGTGAGAGGTAAAATGTCGCGATGCGAGGATAGATGTCTTGAAATTCTCTAATTACGTCTGAGAACAGCGATACAAGTCATATACTTTTTATTTTATAGACATAAAAGCACTTGAAAGTATTCAACAGAAAATTCATATTTTTTTATAGTACCTTTTGCTACGTGATGTAAGTATTTTAGTGTAATATTTTATTTAAATGCAAGTATATACGAGCGTATAATATTATTTTAATATTTTATTTTATGATACATTCCATCTTAAAGAGACAAAATTATAGGAAATGTGGAAAAATTTAAGAATATGTGACGTATAATGTAATACTTGATTTTTCTATTATTTAAAAAGATATGTACGTCTGATTGTAATTGATTTGTACTACTTATCCGCTCAACGCTGTTCTATTGGTAATTACTGAAAACTCGTAAGAAATTTAAGAGATATTCAACAACAAAAATCAATGCGAGGAGAGAGATATAAATATGATGGAGGGAGATAAACATGGTCACGATAGTAATATTGTAAAATTTCTTCGAGTCGATAAATGTCATCATTGGCGCGCATGCCGCGATTAATGAATTATAATTGGTAGCAAAGAGTGCGAATCCCGCGGAGGTGAGAATAAGTAAGAGGAAGATCGGAGATAATGCGAGAGGCGGAAATGCAAGAGGAAGAGGGAAAGAGAAGGAGAAGCCAGAGGAAGCGAGAAAAGGTGGCGGAATAAAAAGGTAGAGGCCGCAATGAGCTGAGCTTTTCCACGCTTCCCCTAATTACATTTTCATACGAACCGTTTCCCCTTTATTTTCTCCTTCGCCCTACGACCATTTTTCCCGGAGCTAAACTCCCCTCTCCTCCTCCCTCCCCCCCCCTCCCCATCCTGGTTCTCCGTCAACGGTGCTACCCTTTTCTTCCGTTTCTTTGCTCTCGTCTGTGCTCTCGTCTCTCTTTCATTCATTTCTTCTCTTTTTCTTTCTTCTGGTGACCCTTTCACCCACTCGCGCCTTTCCATGCTGGAAAAACGCTTTAATACGTTCTCGCCGCTCGTTGCCGCGCGAAGAGAAAAAAAATATGAGAGCGAAAACAAGAGAAATATCATCTTCAAGTCGCAGCCTTCTCGAAACGCGTTCAATATTTTCGAGTCGCGTACAAGTCCCGCATTAAGAGCGCATTAAGTAGATCGTATTCGGTAAAGCGTGGCTTCTGAACGGGACTGTCTACGAAATGGATTCTGAGTTCTAAAGTCCGAAACCGAGATTACTATTACACTAAGAAGGGACGTACTTGCCAAAGTCCAGCGTTAGTTTAGAGCCAGACCAAAGTCAATTCACTGAATTGAATAATCATCAGCATCATCATTATCGATAATCGTGATAATTGTGTTGTATCTTCTTTAGACTTATTGTAACATTATCTTACAATGATTTTCACATTTCAATAATTTCGAATATAAAAGGATATTTCGTAATTTTAATATTCTCGCAGAATGTATAAAACTTAAATGCTTTTGGAGTAGAAAGAAACGTGTATTACTGTTTTATATTTTATTTTATCTATTTATTTATTTATTTTTTTTTTTTTTTTCATTATAATCTTTGACCTACCGCCTACTGCCTTCTCGGCGACGGACGATTTTCGCTGTCGGCGAGCGAGTTTATGCTCCGTGCATCGTCTCTCGTCTCTCTCTCTCTCTCTCTCTCTCTCTGTATATCCTCCGTGCGTGCGACATAATCGCTTTAATACATTTCCGCTGTATCCTCGCATCGAAACATAAAAGCGGTCGCCCCCGTAAAAGTTATGGGACAATGCTTACCGTCGCGTCGTCGCCTTAGACCGAATATATAGAGTACTCTATCATACCTATTTTGTACCATCGAGATTGATATCGAAAGATTCGTGGGACACGCCATACAATTTTTAATTAAAAGAATTGTCATAGAAAATATCAATATTTTTCTAATATGATACTTCCCGGGAAAATCAATTTACAAGTTATGTGTCATCAAGAAATACGTTTACATGATTGTTATATCGTCGCATGTTATGCAGCGCGCTATTAGGTAGCATATTAAAGACTTTATAAAGTGTAAAATGTAAAAAAATGGTTGAATTTGCACGAGAATTTTATGAAAGTTTGCGGCTCGCGAAAGAATGAAACGCCAATGTGGAAATGATATTCCTGCAATGAGCGACGGATTTTGTATGCGACGCAACAGCCGAGCTCCTGTGCATGGTCGGATAATTCCATTCCCGTCCGTGAATGGACACGCTGCTTTTCCCATCGTAGCCACTCGCTTAACTTTGCGAAAGTCAGCAGTGCAGCGGGAGACGAGACTAGGAAGAGTAAGAAGAAAAAGAAGAAGTAGTCGGGGCGAGATGAAGAGACAAGCGCAAAGGCCTTCGATTCTTCTTTCGTTCTCGTGTGTTTGTTTACAGAGGACCTCGATAGAAGACAACTGGCGCGGAACGAGGGTACAGGATTCTGAGAGAGAAAAAGGAAAGGGAGAATAGAGAAGCCGAGATATAGAGGGACCGTAACAGAAAAGTACGAAGGGCGCGCGAAGCGAGGGAAGATTCGAAGGAAGAAACAAGCAGAGGTGGTGGAGAAGGAGAAGGATGAGGGAGCAAAAAAAAAAAAAGAAGGGATTCGAGGATTCTCGAGGCGAAGAGTCGAGTGGTTGGGTGGTCGAATAATAGAGCTGCCCTTAATACCGTCATCCCCGCGCTATCCCCGGGTTAAACGAAGGAAGAGGTCGACGAGGAGGAAACAGCGCGAGAGAGACAGTGGCAGTGGCACGGAAGCGAAGGACGAGACTGGGACGGGGAGAGAGAGGGTCAGGATGGTCGCTCGTGGTTCGTGTGCCGTCGCCGCCGTCGGGTGGGATCCAGGAGAACGGAATAGAAGGGATGATAACATTTGTATCATATTTAACGCTAGAACGAGCGGGTTAAGGGGTGGAAGACAGCCTCCGCCCGCCGACCTTCTCCTTCTCCTTCTTCCTCGTCTTGGTTTCCTTCGGTCTTCTCTCCCGCTCTCTTGGTCACCCTCCAACCTCACCTCCTCCCACGGTCCCTCTTACGACCGTGCTCCTCCGTCGCTACCCTCTAACGCCACTTCGCATCTCCTCTTTTCCCTCTACTCGCTCGCCACTCCGAGTAATATACCACTGAAATCAATACCACCACACTACCGCCTTCTCTATTTACCCAAGCTCATCATTCGTATAGAAATTTATTGCGTGTTCCTAGCAGTTCGGGATCCCTTTCGAGCTGCCAAGAATATATCGCGCAATCAAATTGCTACGATTTCGTAGTAGCCAGACTAATGTCACGCGGCCCATTTAACGCGCTGATGATCATTTCTTCTCGGAAGCCCATCCGAGAGAGAGAGAGAGAGAGAGAGAGAGAGACTATCTCGGACAAAAACAATTTTCCGATTATCCGGCTGTCTGCCACTCTCTCTTCTCTCTCTCTTTCTCTTTGTGATAATATAGACACTCTCTCAAAAGTATCGATTCCGCGATTATCGAAATTTGTTTCTTACCAAGATTTCTATTTTGAATACATATTTTCAGTGATCAACTCGACATAATTTATAAGACAAAGGCATATTTATATCTTATTTTTATTACTCTTGATGTAACTTTTCTTATTGTTAGTTGTTATTATTATATATAACATAAACACGCTACGAAATATGTCTAATACATATATTTATAATTTAATATTTATAATTCAATAATAATTGCAGCTGTCTCAAAAATTTATCTAAGGAAAAAGTGTTCGTATTGCGAACGTCACTTTTAATTATTCTCAGTTTATATTAGTCCACGATCTCTCAATTCTGGTTTCCCGTGCGAACAATTTTCTCTCGCGGAGCACAGCCGAATGTAATTTATGCACACGCTGGGACGTCGGGTAGGATCGCATTAGACGGCACGTGGTGGTAGCTGGAGAGAAAATTTTTTTAAATACTCGCTCGCTGAATTATTTAAAACGCCGCGACGCGCACAGGTGGTTTTATGCGTCCGCGTGTACGACATATTCGCACACAATCTCACGTTCACCTTGGTGTACGTACGTACGTTGCATATTGCATTCATGCGAGCCGTTGCGATATTACGTTATTAGGCGGGCAATCCTACTATCGCATGCCCTGCTTTGAACTCGTTATGCGCCATGTCCTGAGAAAACGGGGCGATAGAAAGCGATAGAAGCGGGGGTCCTGTTCTTGTACGATAGGTGAAAGATAACCGATAAGTAGTACTACTAGATAAATGTCGCGCATAAATTAACTGTACGCGATATACGTGCATTTATATGTATTACGTGGTATCTATGTGAACGGAAAATTGTGGAGATATGAACGGCGGCTTGTTGACGATATAAGATAAAGTACGTTATACACGATAGTCACAAATTGTTTGGCGAATAATTATTAACCGTGTAGATTAAGTAATTACTACTTACGACAACTTTTAATTACGCGCGTCATATGCTGTTGAATTAAACTTTGAGTGCGTCATAACATTTACCGACAATATTTGAAGCGAGTTAGAAATACAGTTTTTTTACCTTGAATTATTTAAGCGTCTATTTATATAGTCGATATTCATAAGTCTCTTGAGAAACCTCTGCGAATTGGATTACATATTCATGAGCTCACGTCGATATCGTAGCTCATTAATCGTCTCTCTAACGGCGTTTGCCGCTAACTTACTGTTAGAGCACAATCGGAGAGTTGTGCGAGTGCATAAGATATCGTGATTAATAATGCATCTTTGAGGGATACATCCGTCAGTAGGACACGCGCGAATATGGGTCGAGTTGCTCGAACGGAAGTGCGTCAAAAGCTCGTTGATCTACCGAATAGTTGCTCGGCCACCAGCTCGACTTTCACGTGAAGCGTCCCGTTATCATTATCGTCTTACGTGTCATTTCTTTTCCAACTTTTCAGGAGAGTGATGCTGAGAAGAGCGATCAGGATCTAGTTGTCGATGTGGCGAACGAGGTAAGAGACTGCCATTAAAAAAGTATTACTTTTGCATCTAATTTTTGCGCAAATACATATTTTATGCATATAATTATGTATTTTTCTTATCTACAAATAATTTCAATCAATTTTTATCATTGACCATTTTGCACCCAAGACTCTTAGAGTAAAATAAAAAAAAAAAATATCTGCATGTGTCGTGAAAGGAGGCGTCATCTCCGCACGCGAACGGGGAGCACTCGGATCCACGCGAGAACGGCACTCTGGAGAAGCTGGGCGCACCGGGTCACGTTGGTGGACCAGCATCAGGCACGGGATCGGCATCCGTAAAGGATAGGCCGCCATCGCGCAGCGGCAGCTCATCCGCCCGTAGTACACCGTCTCTGAAAAGTAAAGATGTAAGATCTCGCGGAGAGTAAATTTATTCGACGCTGCGACCCGGCCCAGTGACTTTGTCGCCTAATGTATCGAGAATTCCATCTTGCAATAATTTATCCAAAACGAATGTAAAAATCAATTTTTTCGCGCATAATCGCCAGATGTTTTTTTTTTTTTTTTTAATTGTACCCTTTTAAGCGTCAAAAAATAAAAGATATGTTTTAAAATTGTATATAAAATAATTATAAAAAAAATTCAATCAAGCGCAATTTCTGTGCAATCTCGCGTACAAGTCTGTGACATCTGGCGATTTTAATGACATTTCTGCGATAATGAATGGAGCAAATTTTTGCGATTCAAGACACGGAACGTATTCATTCATTCGATAGGTCGCGTTGAAGCAGCGGCTCTCTGCCGTCGCGCGTGCGAATGAGAAATAGATAAGTAAAAAAAAAAAAAAAAGATATC
This sequence comes from Cataglyphis hispanica, assembly GCF_021464435.1. Classification (NCBI taxonomy): domain Eukaryota; kingdom Metazoa; phylum Arthropoda; class Insecta; order Hymenoptera; family Formicidae; genus Cataglyphis; species Cataglyphis hispanica. Next base: position 20,249,480 of record NC_065954.1, read on the forward strand.
GCGCGTTCGACCGGGCTGACAACGTCGGCGTATCAGGAATTGATTTGAGCGGTAAAGCTTAGTACGATTGCGATGTAGTGTGCGTTTGCAAAAGTGGGTGCAAAAACACGATGATGCGTTCGGCAGGTCGACAAGCCGGGTACACCTGTGGCGGCGGCGAGGGGCTCGCGCAGTTGTACGCCAACTATGGGCGGCATCCCTGGGCCCTTGGCATCGCGGGTCTATCATCCGCCATCGTCGCAGCAAACGCCACCGCAGGGTTATCAGGGCTTGCCATCCCGCGGCAATGAGCCGCCGCAGTCGCCCTCGCCATACAGCAACTTGCCATACGCGAGGCCCTCTATGGTGATTCACGACCCCGTAACTCTTTACGTTATCACGCTTTCATTATTAATTAGCGTAATATAATTTTATACGCGACCAAACGTATTGCGCGTGTGAATATACGTACTATGAACCTATATAATCGTTAATTTATTTAACTCTAGAAAGTGTTTTTTGATAATATAAAAGTTTTTTTTCTCCTATTGTCTCGTATGAATATTGCAAATCCATGTAATTTAACGTAAAATCATTGCGGAGGACATTAAATGATCCAACTCACAAATATATATATATATATATATATATATATATATATATATATATATATATATATATATCTTTGCTTAACGATTCTTGCTTCGTGATACTTAGCGATTCTTTCTTTTTCCGCAGCTCGGTTTTGACAGTCACATGAGGATATCTGCGAGTAACGGGTTGAGCAACATCGCGGGCGGCAAACCGTATGTAATTTGGCAATTTACAACGCATGCTTGAAACTCTTTCTCTCTTATTGTTCGATCCTTTTTTCTCTCCCCTTCCTTCTTTGTCCCTGGGCGCTTTAGTGTACAACAAGATATAAGAGCGCTAATTAAACATTACATTATATATTTTGCAGGGCATACTCTTATCACATGAATGGCGAGGGCCAGCTGCAGCCCGTACCATTTCCCTCGGATGCTCTAATCGGACCGGGCATCCCGCGTCACGCGCGTCAGATTAATACTCTAACTCACGGCGAGGTGGTCTGCGCCGTCACCATCTCGAATCCAACCAAGTACGTTTACACCGGCGGTAAGGGTTGCGTCAAGGTTTGGGATATCGGCCAGAGTGTCGGCAGTGCCAGCGTGAAACCAGTTTCGCAGCTGGACTGTTTGCAGCGTGACAATTACATTAGGTGAGAATACTTTGCTATAATAATATCGTCTTTGCTTACTTTTGATATCTGTCGAGATCTTTCTCGCAAAGAGTCACACTTATGATCAAGCGGAATAAGCAGCGTGAACCAAGTTATATTTCTCTCGAGTAATCGGCGATGATCAAAGTGATTTTAAAGACAAAGAGAGCGCACGAAACTATTTTCTCTCGCATTATTATCGAGTTTTAAATTAAAACTATTATATTTACCGAGATTATAGAATTTATAACACATTCTTTAACATTATTAATATTAGTAGTAATTTTAATAGAATTAAATTTTAATAAAATTAAGGGAGAGGAAATTTAGTGAGACATGTACTCTATCTCTCAGGTCCGTAAAACTTTTGCCTGACGGAAGAACCCTGATAGTCGGCGGAGAGGCTAGCCAACTGAGCATCTGGGACTTGGCGAGTCCCACGCCCAGAATCAAGGCCGAGTTGACTTCGTCAGCGCCCGCCTGCTACGCCCTAGCGATCTCACCGGACTCCAAGGTCTGCTTCAGCTGCTGCAGTGATGGCAACATCGCCGTTTGGGACTTGCAAAATCAGACGTTGGTCAGGCAATTCCAGGGCCATACAGACGGCGCGTCCTGCATCGACATCTCCGCCGATGGGTCCAAACTGTGGACCGGCGGCCTTGACAACACCGTGCGCTCCTGGGATCTTCGCGAAGGCAGACAGTTGCAGCAGCACGATTTTACCTCGCAGATATTCTCTCTCGGTTATTGTCCGACCGGGGAGTGGTTGGCCGTCGGGATGGAAAACTCGAACGTGGAGGTACTCCACGCCACCAAGTCCGACAAATATCAGTTGCATCTGCATGACTCTTGCGTGCTCTCGTTACGTTTCGCCTCCTGTGGAAAGTGGTTTGTCTCCACCGGCAAGGACAACTTGCTAAATGCTTGGCGTACGCCATACGGTGCTTCAATTTTTCAGGTAAGTATTTCAACATGAGCTTACTTTAATCGTTAACAGATAATTTATACATTTTCTCTGGATTATATTTTGATTTTCTCCGATTTTTTTCGATTAATATTAAACATGAGCTACATCGTAAAATTTAATATATCATGGAAGCATTTGCGTGATACAGAATAAACATTTATATGCGTAATAACATTACATTTATATTATATTATATTATATTATACGTAGTATATAATATTCATTCTTTTTATTTGTCAAAATTAAAACAAATTGATTTAATTAAAAGCAAGTAGATTCTTAAAATAGATTTCCTCCAAAATATTTTGTCAATGGTCAGATTTGTAAATCTAATAGAACAACATTTATATTAACGTATATATAGACAAAAAATTATATTTTGCGCGAATTTTGTTAAATTTTGCAGTCTAAGGAGTCGTCGTCGGTGCTGAGTTGCGACATTTCCGCAGATGACAAGTATATTGTGACTGGATCCGGCGATAAAAAGGCCACTGTATACGAAGTGATTTACTAAGACTATCCCTTAACAAAGAGAAGAATTTGTCTCTTGCCTCCTTAATAGTGTTAAAATCGATCGAGAAAACTTTGTTAATCTCCTGTATATCTCTCCTTAGCGCAGGGGGAGCGCAAAAAGTTCCCGAAAGTGGGATTCTTAGCAGCCTTAGAACCCCCTTAAGACCACGCGACTGGTAATTGTGTACATATACGCATATGCGAATCTATAACGGAATTACAATAGAAAAATGTGAAAAATCAATGTGTGCGTGTGTGCGTGTACGAGTGAGTGCGTATGATGAACGAGAGTCAGCGATGTATATTAATTTCGCGCTACTATTTGTCGCGTGCATACAACGAGCTGAACGCGTTAACGACCGTTGGAACGACCTTTAATAGAGCGGTTCGCATGCGCATTAAAGTAAACGAGAGGAGCCTTCGCAAAACGGTGATGTTAGACATATATGATTTTGTAGCTACGTAAATGTAGGATTATAACGCGCCTAAAACGAACGGCCGGGCCGGCATCATCGAGGTAAAGCATCGCAAGATTCATCTTGTCTATCCGCGAGAAATTGCATTACGCCTTCAGTGAAAACGGACACGGGCGTTCGTCAAGACGTCACTTGAAACTTTTGCAGTCGCTATATCTTCAAACGAATCGTATCCTTCCTGCTATTCCTTCTCGAACAACACAAAAAGGACGTTTAAGAGAAAAAAATTGTTTTTTTTAGAAGCTTGATTATATTGCATTGACGGACTTAATTAATGAGATTGTTGTCAATGTCAAAGATAATCTTTTACGAGTATATCAATATTGTTTTGACTTGGTTTGATAATTTTTAATTGCGATGAAAGAGCTATATCGAATAATTTGTCAAGCGTGTTAAGCAAGAGGATGGCACGTCTTGCGCTTTGAATTGTCAAAATCGGTGTCAATTTCACTGTCATAACTATTATTGTTTGGCATGACAAATTTGGTTTCAGGCAAATACTTTTTTGCATCTCGTAAGCATAAAGAATGATACCTATTGTGTAATAATCGAATTTCTACGTGATATATGCGTGACGACGCGAATGGCAGAATCCCTGTACAGAATCCTTGTACATATTCGACGTTTGTGATTATAACGATTATAAAACGAATGCGCAAACACGGCGTACGTCGCCGCGCGCGCGCGCGGATTCGGACTCTTTAAATATACCTATGTAAAGTACAACCCCGTGCACAATCGAAACAAAACTATTTCTCTACTTTAATTAGGAGACACTAAAATGCACGGAGATCAATAGAGACGGATGACTTCTTGCAGTTTTTAAATATCGATTTTTTATATCGATAAAAGAAATATTAACATTGTACAAAAAACTAAAAGATCACGAAGATCTCTTTATGTTAAAAAATATTTAATCAATAATATAATTGGGGCTTTATCCGATTGTATAAAATACGATAAGAAGCATTTTTGTAAATGCTTCCATGAATGATTTCTGCTTTCGATTGATCTTCGTCCTGCGAAAATTAGCTGAATGAAATTCTCGACAGACAGACGAGCGCGAATTATAATGTATCATCGAAATGATTAAATTTGTGAAATTATACGGTCCTTCATTCTGTGTCCTTAACGTGAAGTAATAAAACCAAGTAAAAATCTTAAGAAAAACGGATAATTACTTTATTATAGTTTTCGCAGGTCTCGTCTTGCTGGCAAATTGAGAGTATTGATTAAAGATTGACAAATATATCACATATGTAGAGAAAAATATGTCATATAATCAATGATGACGTATTCGCAAATTTCATGAGGAAATAAATAAGAATCTGTTCCATTTCTTCCCCATCACATTTTTAGCAATAATAATATGTGACAATATTATTCATTTATTATCTTACATCAAGTTGGATTTCCCCAATTTCTCTCTCTCTCTCTCTCTCTCTCTCTCTCTCTCTCTCTTTCTCTCTTCGTATGTAACGGAAAAATCACATGTGAAGAAGAAAATAAAATTAATTTTTTTCGCAATGAGAACTTTAACGTGTTTTCTTAAAACGCATCATTGCGTGTCAGAATCCGCATGACGAAACGGTACAATATGACATATAATGTATAAACAATGATTATATCTAACGAGTTACTGGTCAGCGCGAATCAAACATTATTCATTGGCAAATATAGATAAACGTTGCGTTTCTTTGTCTGATAAAAATTATCTGATAAAGTGAGCGTCACAAAATTATTACACGTATTATACCGAGCTTTATCGTAAAGCGAGATAAAGAGAGAAAGTATTTGTGTATGTACGTGTACGCAATAGATAATACTATAATTACTAATTGTAACGAGACAATTTATCCTTAAAATTCACAAGATAACTAATAAGACTATCTCAAAGGAAGGAAGTGTGAATCGAGAGAAGGAGAAAGTATTACAAGTTATCACAGTTTGCTTCTGATAATTTTCGATGTATTTACATTTTAGGTGTGTACAAGATCGTTAAAAACATTAAATGTTTATGCTCGCGCGCGTTATACTAATCTATCCATATATTTACATATCCTTCCATGTGTACAAGATTGTTAGAAATATTAGATGTTTACAGGTTTGTTTTCTTTTTCTTTTTTCTTCTCTTTTTCTCATATACCGCCTCGTGCATGCTTTAAATTCCGCTCTCTCTTTCTCTCGTCGGATCATCGTTTTTAAATACCGTCTGACGTATCGTCATTGCTTATGTACAAGTAGAAAAATTCTAATAATGTCGTTATTGTTACGCGTTATTATAAACGGAAGGGGGAGGGGAGGCGGGGGAAAGAATATTACATACACATCCATCCTTCATACAAATTGTTCGCATGAATGTTCAAATGTTTCAAAATTTTGTTTATCCGATTATCGCGACACAATATTGTGTTCGCAGTTTCGAGATAAAATCAAGGGAAAAAAGTTGGATGTTGAGAAATATATATATAATATATGAATTCGTGAAAACGTAAAATGTGTTTCGCAATTTTGCTAATCGAAACACGATACAATACAATCTCATATATTCTCTTAACGTATTTTATCTCCCATGTACATGTATATATATATATATCTATGTGTGTGTACATAATCTACAAAATACAGAACGCAACTCGACTTTTAGATTAACCAATTTTACAGGAAATGTACATTGCAAATGGATGATGATAATCTCCACACTCCACACTCCACTTTTAAGATCTGATTTGTAAGAACACTCGATCCGGGTGAGAGAAGACCAGATTTTGTCCCTTTCTTCTATTTTTCTTAAAAGGTGTGTAATTTGAGTCTTTTAAACATTCACGTGCGTGTTTCCAAGAAACACGTATATTTTGTGTAATAGCATGATAATGAAATGAGAAATGATGTATGGTAAATATATATATGAAAAACCATTCAAACACTTTTAAGAGAATTGAATACTTGTACTACAATGATGAGAGATCGACTTAGTGTGCCTATAGTCGATCGTTATCTTTGCGAATCAATTTTATCTTACACGTCTATCTACAAATATGAAGGATGTAAAAACATATACAAAAGTACAATACAATTCATATTATGTCGCAATTTACAATCGCAACGAATCATTAAATCACTCTAGTAAAATTTGTAACAAAAAAAAAGAAAATTTATTTGAAATTAATATCAAATCGCTCGGATTACTATAACGCTAACAATCTTCGTCATGCAGAACATATTTAAAAAGATATCCTGCGTCTTTCGAGGATAATTGTGCTTAATAAGCGCAGACGCGAATATATTTGGTCATAAAACTGTACGCTTCTCGCTGGAATTCGATGCGGCGATTTCGATATTCCGGCAGAAGGTCCTTAATTCTAGAAAAGGAAAAACTAATAACTCATATGAATTGCGTTCGGAGATATGGCAACAAATATGTCCATTGATTATTTTTGAAAAGAAGTCTTATAGAAAAAGTATGACAATTATATATATTCGGTCAATGTATTCGTCATAATTAAAAAAAAAAAGAAGTGTAAAATGGATATATTGTGTTGCTGTTATCTCTCGCAATGTTGCCAGATTCTGCGCTTCCCGCTTTATGAAGAAGATAATTGTCAAGTGATTTCACAATATGTATATGTTTAATCCTGCTATTTGGTAACTTTATTTGACAGATACGAGCGGTGGCCCGATATCCCGCGCACGAATTTCGAGAGGAAAACACAGGGAAGTAAAATAATTGGCATACCGCTTTATAAGATTACTTATATCTGTCATACGAGTTACCGGAAAAAAAAGCAATAATCAGTATTAACGTGTAAAAACATGTTCGGAATGAGAGAGATCGTATTTAAAAATACGATTAAGTAGTTCTCACACGCCGATCTTCATTTTTTCTTTTTTTTTCTTTTTTTTCTTTTTTTAATAAAACGATTCAACAATAACAATCAGAGTCTCTGGCAATTTTGCTGTTGCTCTGAGCAACATTTACGAAACATATTAAAGGTTTTTCTGAATATACTATATCTGTATACCTTTCCGCGTTTTTTTTTTTTCATCCTTAACGTACATTATATTTACAAGTCGCGCTAAATAGATCTCTATTTATATCATATTATCTTACTATCCTTAAGGCTAGTTTAGCTTGCTGCACACACGTGACATGGTCCATGTGACATATGAAGACACTGGGTGGTCAGTCGCTGTCCGAACCCACTGGATTGATCTTTTTCCTTTTTTTCGCTTGCTTTGGATTCACGATCTCCTCTTCCTATAAGTAATAAAAAAAAGTCAAAAAATCACCTTAATTTTTTGCTATATACTAATTTTATATATACATACACATGTATATAATAAAAAAAATATAGTAAAAGAACTTACTTCGCTACTAGAGGTACTATCAATATGATACCGCGGAAGTGGTCTCTTTGAATTGGATCTTTCTCGCGTGTTAGCACCGGTTTTTCTATGACTGCCTTTACCACTGCCGCCACCGGTTCCGGAGGAAACGGTGTGTTTTCTTGCGGAACTACTTGGCGGCGGTGGTTCATTCTCCTCGTTTACTTCGGCAAGTGCAAAAAGATCGCCGTAGCTTTTCCTCAGCGAGTCGTTGCTTGCAGCTTGCGCCTGTTGCAGCGCTCTTTGCATACCTTCCGAATGATATAGCTGTAATTCCGCGGAGGACATGCAGTGCTGACGTAATTGGTCCAAATGACCGAGAACTTGTTCGCCAGTGGGTGGACCGGATTGTTGATTCTGTTTAGCGCCGGAACGTTTCCGTTTATTCGGACTGGTCGCGGGATAACGAGTGCTAAGCAAATTTGCGAGCAGCTCGCCAAGCTTCTCTTCGTAATCGCGACACCAATAGCGTAGTACGGCTACGACAAACATGTCGCCATCAACGCTCTGTCGAGCAAGCAGTTGTCGTAGAAGATCCAACGTTGGCCTATAACATAATATACAAAATTGTACATCAAATTGTTTCACGATTTATACATGGGTTTTTGATATGTATATATAAACCACAGCTATATATTTTACTCACTTTTCTTGCTTAAGCATAAACAAGACCGAAGTAAGTGCCTCTGCGTGATTACGAAACTGTAGTTTCGGCAAAACCGGCAATACGTAATCGATGGGAAAATCGTGCGCGAATATGAGCTGCCAAAAACAATATTGTTCGAAAGTTTCCCAATTTAAGCTAGCTGTCAATAACGTAGTGAACGATTCCTTCTTTAGCATCTTCAGATGGCCTTGCATTATTTTACAAACTAGATCCTGCAACTGGCATGAGTCCACCGTAGAAACAACCAGATGTAATAGTTGGACGTTCCCGAGGGCGACGTTTTGAAATCCCATGTACACATCGGGTACGAGGTAACATAACATGAATATGTTATCTTCATGGCAGAGCTACGAAGACAAAGGTAATATATATTACAAAGTTGTCTCAAGAGTATATATGTACATACAATATTTAATTTATTTGTATTTAGGCATAAAACTTGTACCTTTAAGTCCGATACCAGACATATGTCCAATTTCTTTTCTCGCTGCGCACAAAAATCCTTGTACACCGACGCTTTAACGTCATTCAAAACATTGCTGAAATCAAATAGCACACTGATAAGTGATATTTTCTTTTCTTTACCAATTACTTTTTTTTAGAATTTCTTTCATCTTTAAACCAACCTCGGCTCGCCTTCTCGTTTCTCTTCTTCTCTGCCCCAGACTTTCAAAAAATAAAGAAGGAGATAACCTATTCGTGGTTGAATTGACTGCATTTCTGCGAGCACCCTAGCCAACAGCTTCCGCCTATTATCCTCCTCTTTGCACAATTGAAATTGATTTCGAAACATAACGAACAATGGAGTGCTTATACTATCGGCTAACGCTTCCTCATTCAAATTGTCCGATGGAAATATCTGCGCCGTGATTTGTGATGATAAGATGGTCGATATGCAAGACGCTAACGCGGGTATCGTCTCAGCGTCTATTTCATCCTCCACGACCATTTGTACTATCCTCTCCATCGTTTGACACCTCGCTTCATTGTCACCTTCCGTGTGCAATGTCTCTATACTGGTTCTCAATTCCTCTGGCTCCAATATGAGACGCAAATGCGACGTAATGTCCTCCTTCTTCACAATACAATTTGCATTCTTTTGATCATTTTTCAGTTTTACTGTAGACAACGGTATATCCTCCTCGTCGTCTTCATCTTCCACCTTTGTTACTATCCTAAAATATAGATAAATTCGCAAAATTGATAATTTATGTCTGAGACATTTAATCTTTTTGGTTGGAAAATGATCATTGGGTCTATTCTTTATAACTGAATTGAATTAAACTGGCTATGTTAATTCAGAATTTATCTCTTTCTCTTCACATTGGAAGGAGAAAAACTCTGAAATGCAGCCAGTTCAACTCATAGTTCAGCTATAAAGAACAAATCCATTGTAGGACACAATGTTCATTACGATCAAAGAATGCCTCTATTCATACTATTTTATACGCGCGAAAAGAATACATATACTATTACATATACTATTATAGAATAAATATAATAAATAATCAACCTGAGAGGAGATTCCTCCTCTTCATCACTAAACGCTGGTTCTGTATCCTGTGTCACGTGATTATTCTCCATCGTAGAATTTGTCGTATTCTCTATTACAGTCCCTGGATTGTGCTCCTTGTTGAGCTCTTCCATTTTACCTGAATATTTCATAACCTTATTACCTGCTTAAGGACATGATGTAAAAAGTTAGTAAGCGATAAATGTGCTGAAAGCTAAAAAGAGTGAATCGTCAGATTTGGCGCAAAGAAAAAGTTTTTGCGAAAAAATATTTGGCGTCACATACATGTAGCATTTCCAGATATCTAGCATACTTCCATAGAAATAAGATTTTCTTAGTGTTTTTCCATGTTTTCAATACATATTCCAATTTCGAAACCATTTGCATTAAACTTTTATCCAGTTAAAAAATGCCATATTGCATATGGAGCCAAGCATAAATTTTCTTTAATTTGTTTTTTCGACAGACTTTTATGTCGAGATTTTATATTATAAATTCTAGCACGCACACACACACACGCATCGGATATTTCCATTCAAAATTCCAGATAAAAAGAATATTTTAAATATTTTTTGGCATAATTTTCTAAATTACTTTTTTTATTCATTATGTTTTGTTATTTATATATATATTTATATATATTTTATTTTATTATTGTATATATGTTTCTAATGCTTTTTACTCTTATATGAAAACACAGAGCTTAAGTTTCAAGTGCTAAATTTGCAAATGTATTAAAAAAAAAATGAATAATTTTTGTAAGATAGACATTTTTCACTTGCATAATCTTTTAATTTTTTTATCACTAAAAATTATAATAAAAAAAATATGCACTGCATATTCAATATTTTGTTAAGTTATTGAATAAATAGAGACAGATATTTATATGCAGGATGCAAGAGATTGTGTTAACAAAAGACTTGCATGCAATAATAATAATTTTACCAGGATCTGTATTCGGTGGTAGGCAAAACTCCTTGAAGGTTTCCCGTATCTTGCTCCGCAATTCGCGGTCCAATTTCGGGCTATCGAATAACGGATATAGACTAGGCAAAACGCGTTTTTCCAAAATTTGTCGCAATGAAGAAAATATCCCATTTCTCACCTTGTCCGTTAGCGCAGGATAAAAGTTTGGAATTATCTATGAACGAATCATGTCCTTGTGTTAAAAACTGAGAGATTTACGATGAAACATTACAACAATAAAAATGTAAGCGTCATAACATCATGATACATTTGCACAACTTACCCTGCATAAAAAATCTAGAAGTGTGGCAGTGACAGGTGGATGAGATCTCATCGAATTGTGCATGACGAGGATCGCCGGCTCGATATTCATGATATTATCCTTATCAGGTTCGAAGAATAGCCAATCATAAAACAAGGCCAGTTTTGCGTTACTAGCGGCTACGGTGGAGGTACACGTTGTGAATAACCAGCCTATTACCGCCCATCGCGGTATGATGTCGGAGCACAGCAGCTCGTTCGTGGGATGTATGACTCCGACGATGAATCGAATAAGATCACATCTTAACGATTGAGATTCAGGTGTTGCCAAATACTGCCTCTGGAACCAGTCCTGATAGCGTTTGTGATTACCGAAACGAACATTACTGGTGAGAAATACGAGTTTCCTCTCCATATCCGGTGTCAAGCGAGATTGTAAAAATCTTCTCGAGGTTCTGGTCTGCAGCAACTGAAGAACACCATTAAAATTTGGACAGAGGCTTTTCGAATTGAGCAGTATATCTTTCCACAATGCCTCGAACTCTGGTATTCTTGCAACATTCTGCAGTAAACGAACCAAATCTCTGCAAACAAAAAAATATAATTTTAGCACATTAGTTTTTGTCCAATAATTTATTATCTGGTGTAGCAATAGTCGTTTTGTAGTAGGAGCATTAAATGCAATAAGATGTACCTTCCAATAGCTAGACAATCTGCCATTCGCTCCCGTATCAGAGACACTGTAAAGGTCACTTCCTTTTGCCGTAATCCAGCCAAGTGAGGGGCATTATGGTCTTCTATTAACCGCAAATACGTGTATACAATTGATGCTACTAAAAAAGGGAACTTGTCCAACCACGCTCGATTCTCTTGAAAAATATCTAAGAGAGCGTCAACAAGGAATAAATTTCTTGGAGAGATATCCCCACCCGCAGCATGCCTCAACAAACTTAAACAAAGATTATCCACATTAGTTACACTAGTCCTTATCATTTCCCTCAGCAACCACAACAGCTGACTTCTAGTGACATCATTTAATCTTAAATATTTCTCCAATACTAATTGATTAAGGTGAAGTAGCACAATGGCAAGGCCATCTCGCGTGATTAACGTTAAGTCTCTGTAACTCTTTGCAGCATTCTGTGAATCTGTCAAGATCACCACTAATAAACCCAATGAAACCTCTTCATGCGTTTTGTCCTTGCATACTGCATTGTTCAACGTATCGTGGACTTCCTTCTCTGTAAGTCCTGCAATTAGATTTTGCAGCATCGAATGGCATCTCTCCAATTTCTGAAACCATATTGTATCGCTTGATTTTCCATAATAACAAAAAAAAAGTAAAAAAAAGCACAAGAGAATAATGTAAATTTTTATCTAATTCTTTGCTCAAATAAATCTTTCTTCAAGAGAGCATGAAAAAATGAGAAAACATGATACAAAATAATCGAAGAAAATTATGAATAGAATAGATGATATAAAATTGAATTTAAATAAAAAGTCATGATCGAGCTTTCTTTTACAAAATATAAAAAAGTGCAGAAATAAATAGATAAAAGATCGCGGCAGGAGAGAAAAACCGAGGTGTCCTCACTGTATTATAGATTGAAATTTGGCGGGGAAACGTGCGTTTTCGCAAGTGGCGCCGTCCGTCACCAATGTTCGCGACCATCGCAACAATGGCGGAGGCCCTCGCACTCGATACGTATCCAGTGACTATTTCAAATATTTATGTTACCTCTTCCAACTCGTCCTTGTTCTCGATGCAGCTCGTGATGAGTAGCCGGGACGCCGGAATCTTCGGCTGCTCCATTGCTCGTTGGCTGCGCCGCAGCCGGCCCGTGAACGTTACTCGAGGCCCCGTCGAGCCCTCAGCCCTCAGCCCTGTGCCCCTGGCCGCTTGTGCTCGCCTCCGTGCATCGTGATCGTCTCGCTGGCTGCTCGTTCGCTCTATCTCTTTCTCTCTCTTTCTCTCTCACTCTTCGTTCGTACCGTCCGTCTCGTTCGCTCCCGCTCACTCTCCCTCCTCGCTCTCTCCCACTATGTGTCCTTTCTCTCTCTCTCTTGCTCCCTCTGCTGCCCACTCCTCGACGTTGTCTGAGCCGTGCGCGGACTATCCACTGTGTTTATTCCTCGCTTCACCACAGACCTCCCCGACTTCGCGTACCGTTCCGATGCGATTGCGCATTGATAGAAGCACCCAGTCTCCGAGAAGGCCTCGCTTCATGTCGCGGTGCCCCCACTAGCACCCCCCCCAGTTATCATCGTTCACCAATCAACTCTCTCACCAGCCAGTACACACGATGGGTTTAGGTGAGGGGTGAGGGTACGATAGAAAAGTAGCGCGACTCGCACAGGGTCGGTTTCGTGTAGGGCGCTTTGAGGTAACAGGATGAACGCCGAGTTTATAATCCGATATGATACGTGACAAATTTGACCGCACCGATTGACAACTTTCGATAAATAATGAACAAGGAAGAAGAGAAAGATAGAATTTTTTAAATATATTTAGCTCAACTAATGGCGCATTTTATATTATTTTTTTTCAACAATGTAAAAGAAATTAAATCTGATATTTGTTTTCTCTAGATTTTAAGTGCGTAAGCACTGAGGTATTTTAATGATGGGATGAGAACCGCAATGGGAACCGGAAGTAAGCTAAGGAGCGAATATTTTCCAAAAAATACTTTTACGAAAAGTTCTTGCCGGCTTCGTCGGTTCTCGCGCAACTCGTTTTTGCCCTAAGAATTTTTCACCGTTTAATCATGCAACGGACAATGGAGCGGATAATGGAAAACGTCTTCATGGTGGATTACGTTTCGCCTCTTTGCACGGGTAAGCTTTGTGCAATTATTATGGAGTGTACGAGTCATAAACTTCATCCTTCGTTCACCATGCGTTATTAATAAGTATGTTCCCATATGACACAAAACATTGTCGCTATGTTGCTGTAACATTACATGTATGGGTTAGGACGTTGTAATGAGGCGCGCAGAAATTCCGACAGAGTCACGGCTACGAACTCTCTAATGAAGAGACGGGAAATAGTTACAACATGATTAAAACTCGCAGATCATATTATATTATTATGAAATGTTTGGAAAATTGTGCGCTTAGCATGCGAAGAAATACGCGTGATAACACAGAGATTCAAAATATAATTATTTAAGGAGATTTTTTAAAATATTGTTTAATAAGATGAGATAATACCTATAAGGTAAAAAGAAAAATTTACAGGATTAATAGATAAAAAAAATGTACTTGCTCTTTAACTAATATTTATTCAAGTTTTATTTAAAATAGGGAAGAATCCCAAAAGATACAGATTGATAAATGATATTGTAAAATCAGTAAAGATGAGAAAAATCCCATTTTGCTAGTTTGATAGAGCCGAGGGTGCGTCGCGCGTGCGAAACTGCGCATACGCGCACGCTTGCGCAGACGCGCCATAACGTATACCAAGAGAGAGCCGAGCCGCCGAGCCGCCTTTAATCGCATTGGGCGTCCCGGCCACGCACGTTCTTCTCCTTTCTTCGTTTCGTGCGCGCTAAACTAGACGGAATACATTCTGCGACGCGATCAAACTGCTTCTCGGGAGAAATGCGAATCCCAGTTCCAACCTCGAATCCGCTTTGACCTTCGACTCTGCTCAAGCATCGAAACGAGCTGGCACGACCCTTCGAGTCCGCAGACACCTAACCCCTTGAAATTTCGTCTCGCAACGAGAGATTTTTTCTTTCGGCGATATTCGCGTCCAGGGACCGAGATCTTGTCGCCATTTTTCGCACAACGTAACGGGAGCGTGTGTTATAAAGCGCGTAACACTGACGGCCGCGTGCTGTTGACGCTGCTTTTACGTAATGGCCATGTTCGCAACAACAGTTGTTGCTGTCGTGGCGCTTCTCTTTACGTGATTAAACCCTGCTGCCTGCGGCCCTAGTCACGTATGCATATAATTCATTTGCTGTATCGCGTGCGTAAAATGCGAGCGTGAGAGAGAACACCCGCGCAGCTGTGTGACGTCAACTATTTCGGAGCAGCGTATTGAGGAAAACGCGATACGCTGCAATTTCTGCAGTTTTCCCGGTTTTTTTCCTTGTTGATTTCTTTCTTGTTTTTCAGGTGTTTTCGAATACTATCTTTCGATGGGTTCAAATTTCGTATAAACTGAGCCGAGATAACTTTTATTCTTGAAAATGGAAACTCGATAATAGAGTCGAGAAAATTCAACAATTCTCACAATAATTATATGAATTTTAATCTACGATTTTTCTATATTATGCAGTTAATATTCTTGATAATATCTTCTGATTGTAAATTGTGTATTGCAATGTGCAGATGTGCATAATATTCGCGAACTTCTATTTCTGTCGATTGTGCATTTTACTATTAGTTGATTCGCATCATCGCTTATAATAAAGGATCTCTTTGGATGCACAGATAAAAGATGCGTAACGTTTCGAGAGAAATGATCAGAGCCAGTTCGACTCGCAATATTATATACTTACTCTTACTATGAACCGTGAACGTAAGAAATAACTGAACTGTGTATGTGTAATCTACGAGGTAGAAAACAGATGTTGGAGGAGGAGGAGGATGGAAGGCGGAGGGGAGGATTTAGGAGACTGACACATTAAGGATACATTTTATTAGTGTTATGAAAAACACGCGAAATTATATAGTTAATGCGATGTGCATTTAAAACTATCAAAAATAAAGATTAAAAATGAGTGAGAAACATTTTTCACTTTGCGAAATTGTTTAAAGCATTAAGTGTAAAAACATCGAAATTCAAGGAATTTGAAAAAAAAAAAAAAAATCAAGTCAAAAGTCAATGATTGATTTATGTCTTTTTTATCTCTTATTAAAAATATAACTCATTTGCAATTGCTCTTGTAATTATTAGTTAGTATAACGATCGTAAAAATAGAATTTGGTAGTGATAGTTTATTTTTTTATCATATCAGTTTTATAAGTCTTATAAAACTAAGTCTCTTCCTTACATCGAATAAATTAAACAATATATATATATATATATATATATATATATATATATATATATATATATATATATATATGCAACTCTCTTATACACACACATAAACACACATTTATGTAAAAAGTAACTTAACCATTTAAAATGATGTCTTTTTACAAACGCAAAAAAATTGACTTCTTGAACCTTTGAAATATTTACCTCTAAAAATATTTACTTAAACTTTTATCAACTATTTAGCTATTTAATTCTGAAAACTGTCCTAGTTATAATTTTTCTATTTTATTTTTAATTTACTATGAGAATTTAGGATATAATTTCAAAAATAAATCAAAGTTTAAAGCTTTGGAAATCGTTATTTTATTTTTCGCACCGCGTATATTTTATTATTTTCCAATATTGTGCGTAACTTGATTGTACATACACATGAGACAAAGCGACAAGTTTGAAAGGACAATGTTTTGAGAATCAGGTTGTATTATCCATCGATAAGGCGTTCTGTTTTCTGTAATCTCATCTTTATTACATAACTGCAGTGTAAATTGCGGTTTGCAGGATGTGTATGTGGCAACGCAGACGCTACATTTAAATCGTGTAGACGAATAATAAATTATAATTTGATAAAAATTAAAGTAAAATTTATTATAGTCTTTTTGAGCTCAATAGGAGGATATCGAGAAAAGATTTCGGTATACGTATTCAGATATATTTAAATCGCGAGATCTATGCAGATGTACTATGCACATCTGATTATTATATTATATAGTGTGCAAAAAGTAGAGAAAAGTGCAACATTATCTTATAATACTAGATTGACATGCTTATACTTCGTTATTCGTTGTATAAGAATCACAAGGGCGAGTGCAAATTTCAGAGACAATGTTTCTTACTAAGTGAATTGTAAGAAATACCAATTCTTTGAAATAGAATATCTCTTACTATATAGTTTCAGTTAAATTTAGAAAATACATGCATATTTTGCTTAAAATTTATAAGTTAATTAAGTTTACTGGCACTGCATGTAATTAATCATTAGCACATTGAAATTTTCTTCTACAATTTGTATAAACTATCAAAATTATCTATTACATATTTTGTGAAAAGATGCGACTCTTATTAAATGGTAGATTCAATAATTAGTTAATCCATTTTTCATTAATAATAAATATCATCTTACGAATTATTTGTATATAAAATTGAAAATGATAATATATTAGAAATGTAAGAAAGATACCAAATTTTTTAACAAAAAATAACAGTAGCACTTAACAAGAGAGACAATGATCTGATCATAGCCATGTTATTTTTATCCCTTACATATTATTTTTATATGTTTGGCATCGGGATTTTATTGCATCTCTTATTTTAAACTATTCAACTTATTTTAAACTATTCGGATTTGAAACAAATGCGAATTTTGAAACAAATTATCAACACTCACTACGATTTTCCTTTACGGAATCGCTGTCGCGCTTGTGCTTTACTGTATTTTGGATGTTTTTCTTTTTCATTATTTTTCTCTATGTCGATATTTTCCAAATCTTCCTTTTCCTCAGGAAACAGATCGACGGGCGGTTCTAGTAATGATTTTCTTTGGCATTTTACGAAGTAACGAAATCCTTTTGCAATACCAAAACCAAGCATGGCTATAGATATCGTTAATAGTGCCATCAATAGAGGATGCTGCGACAGAATGTAGAACGATAATATTAAAAAGAGTAATTTAATCTTAAGTATTTATCCTTGCGTTATAATAATTTCAAAATATAAAGAATAAAAAAATACCGTTAGGGTGGGTTTGTTTGTAAAAACATAGTCGGCAATCACAACTATAACTCCTAATATAATGCCGACACCAGCTCCAAGCCATGGTATCTGTTGATCAGCTGTGAAATAATATTTTATTATATATATTTTTTCACAATTCCAAGATAACTCTATTATATATTACATACCTCTTCTGTCTTTAATCAATGATCTAGATGCTTTGTTCATTGCTTCTAAAATCTTAGGCTCATTTGGCTGCAAGGACAAGGCTTTGTTGTAAGATTGAAGTGCCTCATTAAAACGGAATGTCCTTAGTTCAATCTCACCTTTTCTGAAATAACCCTGAGAAACAGTCAGATATATTAATTTCAACATGTTTTTCCTCCACTTTGGAGACAAATTTAAAGAAGTTGTTTTCAGAACGTTAAATAATCTTTTATTTGTTGTATTTTATTTGACTTATTCGATAATATATCTCATGTACTTTAGACCAATCAGGTTTCAATTGAATAGTCATCAGGGCATCTTCCATAGCATAATGATATTGTCTCATCATTAGAAAAGCAAAGGATCTGTTACTGTAGAGAAAAATTCTGTGGATCCAGCTTGATGGCATGTGTGTAATGAAACATTGCCTCCTCATATTTCTGTTCCTTGACACATGCATTTCCCTGCTGCTTAAGATTGTCCACCTAAATGAAAAGAAAAATGTATATATTTTCTTCGCATTACAAAATAATATATGCATCAGTGTTTGAAGGTTAATGGGAGATTTGTCTCTCATTTTGCACAATGTAATTAGTGTAAAGAACATTATATGATAGCGCACGCTTTTTCATACAATGTCATCTATCTAATTCAACATTCAGATATAATTGTAAAAATTTTGATACATGCTTACCTCTGTTTCTCGTGCGTTCATTATTTCTGATTTCCGCAGTTCTGTTTGAGAAACAATTCTCTCACGGAGGAATAACGATAAATTATTTGAACATTCTCCTTTAAATCATTATCAGGATCTTTTCTCGAATCAAATGTAATCGACAATGAAAAGCAGACGAACACCTGTCATGTCTACCGAGCAGTGGGCGATTGATGCAAACGTGTGCGCGCGCGCTTTTGACATGTATGCATATAAGTGATTCTATTTGCGCGTATGTGTATTGCCGGTATTGCGTACGCATTAATTATTTTCGATTGCCATAAAAGCATACACATATTGTTAGGGACTGATATAAATCTTAATTACATGTTATACATTACATACGAAT
This sequence comes from Cataglyphis hispanica, assembly GCF_021464435.1. NCBI lineage: Eukaryota > Metazoa > Arthropoda > Insecta > Hymenoptera > Formicidae > Cataglyphis > Cataglyphis hispanica. The sequence goes on from NC_065954.1 coordinate 20,268,482, forward strand.
CTTTATCATGTTATACATTTCGCTTTATATATCGATCATATATATAGATTATTTTTTACCGTTATATTATATATATATTTCTATTCTTAAAATATGTAACATATATATATATATATATATATATATATATATATATATATATATATATATATAGACCTCCATATTGTGTGCAGTAACATTGCGGTAACGTTCTGTGCTGTCTGTATGGGACGTAAAAATATTCTGTGCTATATATTTTTATTTGTATCTATACATATATATTTATTTTTTTGTAGACAAAATATATCGTGAAAAAAGAGGAGGGAATTGCGGCAGCAAAAAAGTTCAAAACGTTTTTCGTTCATGATTTTAATGTTCGAAATTCATTTCATACAAATTAAGTGGGGAGAGTTATAATACAAACTTAAAATATATACATCAATATTTCGTGAAACTGCTCACACAGCTATGCAACTTATATTTGTTAAATATCCGCTGGATCATCATTCTCATAATCATTAACCATTTTATTACCGCTCATCTTTTTTTTATAAGATTTTTTCTGCCCTTTTATGAGTTTATCTCGCCGTACTCTATACAACAAAACTTGGCAAGTCGTTCGAATAAATATAATATTTTTTTTTTTATTTCAATTATCCGCGGCGCCGTGGAACGCCGATCTTTGCGTTTCAAATCGGAGAATCGGCATTCGAGTTGTTTTCGCAAATGTCTCGCGATATATTTTTTTGGAGGTCGCATAAAAAACCCGGCGGAAAATATCTCTTACAATTAGACGTTCGACGAGATGCACCACGTTTGTGCTTTGTGCCACAAACGATCTCTACGCGAGCGAGTCGATATTTATTCTTTCTTTCGATGCATACTTATTCATCTGTTGCATCTATATAGGATGTTTCGCCGCCAGTTGTCCTTTTATTCACGCATTATATGGATTGGAGGATAAGTTCGAAAGTTTAGACAACAAAAGTTAAAGTAAAAAATTTGTTTTCAGAATGACATTCGATTTTTAACAAAAATATCTTTCCAGCGTTCTTCAGGATTTTATTAGGTTCGAAAACATCCTATATATCACATTTTGACGAATGCGATTTTTGCGAAAAAATGGACAGAAATTGTTGAGACACTTTCGGAGAACAGATGAGCTTCTTTTTCATTGCCCGCGAGAAGCTCGACGCAACTTGTATTGCACGTGTGGGACGGAAGTCACCGGATGTGTTTTGTGACCTATTAATTTCCGACTCGTTCCCGAGAGATCGTTGCACATTATTTTTTTTTTTTACACATCGCGATATAACATGAATTTAAAATGCGCCAAATCAATCGAAATTTATTGAATTTTGATTTAAAAATATAAAATCAATTAATTCGCTGCACGCGTACAAGCGTTCGGCTTTTACCGTCTTCGTTTGACGGGTTTTAAATTTTGAATCCGCACAATCGTGGCGAATTTCTCCCCGTGTATAATATTTTAATTTGCCGTTCGATCTACATTACAGACAAACTTTCCGCCCGATGACAAAGGGCGATACGCACACGCAACAATCGAATAGAATCCGCTTGCTTCTATTTCTCTCTCTCTCTCTCTCTCGTTCGCGCGCGCGCGGCATTCAATCGAATCAACGCAACTGGAAGAGATTAACAATAAAAGTTTAGCTAGTTGAAATTATGTACAAATTAAATTAGTGTAACAAACAGAGAGAAACGCCAGAGAGACGAAAAAAACGCGCCGATCCTCCGCTCGATCCCAATATGTACATATCTGTTCGCGCGTAAATCACATCATCATCGCACGCATGATTATTATCGTCAATCGCAGACAGACAACCTGTTGCCAATCAACACACAATGCAACGAAGACTCATCGCTTCTTTTCTTATTCGCATTCGCGTAATATCAAACACATTTAAACTCATTGTTAGCTTTATTCATTTTCATCTTCAGCGATCTGAAGATCATCAGCATTATTATCATTTTCGATTTCATAATTTTATTGAATTAAAAGTTAACGTATTTTATTTTATATTTATATAACTTACGAGCAACGCGTTTTTTTCTCAATATTATATCTTTATCCGCGTGAATTACCACATCGTATCGTATCGTATCGTATCGTATCCGTCGATCGAGTCGACTCGCTTTTCTCTCTTTCTCTCTTTTGCTTGCTCTTCCGTTTTACCACTGTTACTATCACTCTTTTTTTTTGTTGCGTGGCTTTTTCCCTCGCTTTTTCTCTCATGCACGATTCTCGAATAGAAAAGAAAGCATGAGCGCGGCCCGAATTCGGAAACGTGGAAAAGCTCGTGTGGAACGTGATGAAGTAACTATTACGGGTTCTTTCGGCGAGAGAAATCGCAAAACAAATATCATTGAATAGAGAAATAATATTAATTATTTGTAATGCAAATAACTTGAATAGCGCGCAATGGATCTTAAAAAAGAGTGCCTAGCGAGGAACGCTGTGTATATTTAGGAAAGTTTTTTAGTTCGGTATATAGTTTGGATTTCGAAAATAGTTTGGAAACTGAGAACTGGAGCACGAATTCAACGTTTCACGTTTCGACAAAAACGATAAAATAAATATCGAATGTGGAGATCATGTGTAGGTCGCGCGCGAGAGGATAAAAATTAAATCTTTGGCCAGTTAAATATTTTACGTTCCATCGATTTGCACCGCTGACATTTTTTTAATTGTCCTTGTTTTTAACGGACCGTGAAAAGATTGACGACGCGTCGATTCGATGTTCATTAGAACGGAGTTTAGAACAAAAACAAAAGCCGGTAATATATCAATCATAACAGACGGATTAGGTTTTTATCACGAAATTTTTCGCTATGTGTACAAACAAGGTACAACTAATTTCACAATACCTTTGCTGTCTAGAACACGAGAATTACTAACTCGGAACGGAAGGAATAGAATTGAGAAGCAAGATTAATCTCGATCTTGCCTATATTATAAGTATATTAATTTGTATTTTTGAGCACCGCCCGGAAAAGATCGATCGCGTAAAAGCAGAAATATCCTGATAATAATTTATTAGGAGAGTCGCGCACCCCGACATCGCTTCGCGAGAGCGACAATTGCACGTCCCGGTACAAAATCGAAAACACGATCGGAAAGATCGACGTAGCATCGAAGATGGAAAGACGGGAAGGCGCAAAGAGATTTTGGGAGACAGAGAGAAACGCCGATTGGATTTATTAAACTCTCCTTATTCACTTCTCTTTTATCCGTAAATTATAACTAATATAATTAAACACACGCTAATTAAATAGTTTGATTGCCGTTGTACGCAATAGAGTATACACACAGGAGGATTGCCACAGCTCTTCTAGCCTTAATTTAAAACTTAATCACCGAGTTATTATTATTATTATTACACACAAAGTAAAATGGCGATGCGAACAAGTTTTCGTTGACAAAAGAGCATAGTGTATCGGAGAGTTAAAGAGGAAAAAAAAAAAAAGTGCGGTTCCCTAAACTGATCGATCGGCGGCACGTTCCACGCGAACAAATCCCGAAAACGAGCTCGCGACAAATCCCTTCTCGCTAACAATATAATTCCTCTTTATCCTCATTTTTGCTTTGTATATTTTAATTAGTGAATATAATATATATGTATAGGTAATATAATTGCAAATACAACTATATATAATGAATATACGAGCCTTTGTCAGGGGGAGCAATGCAGTCGTCATCAATAAAAGTCACGGGGTAGTACATTGTATACCTATACATGCAATCTTGAGTCGCCCGGTCGTCATCATAATCATCATAAACATCATCATCTTTCACGCTCTCTCTCTCTCTCTCTCTCTCTCACTCTCTTTTTTTCTCTCTTTGCGTCGCAACGCAAAAAACTTAGACGAAAACACACGTGTGTTTCTTTGTGTGTGTGTATATATATATATAATAAATATATATATATATATATATATATATACACGTATATAAGTTTATTTTCTCGTCGTTCCACCCGCTTCTCCTCTCGCGTAATCGGTGCTGAAAACTTAAGACTATCCTTTCGCGCTTCTTAAGTCACAATAGTCAGTCATCCGAGCGCGCTTTTTAAAAGACCTTTCTCTCTTTTTTATTATTTTTTTTTAAGCACTTACAAAATATCTCCTCGCTTCAATTGAGCACGCGGTGACCGATCTCTCCATATTTCTCTCCCATTCGGCGAAAATTATCCGCGTCGAGTTTGCAAATTTCAAGCCTGCGTATCGATATTGATTAGCTTCTTTCTTTCTAATTAGAGCAAAAAGCTATTTTTTCGGTAATACATTTTTTTTATTCTTAAGGCTCTTGTGCGATCTCTTTACTTACAATGATTGAAATTTCGGAAATGTTGCTCGACAATTAAGTCGAAGTTTTATTTTTTACATATTTGATCGCAATAATTAAATTCGATATTTTAAATGATTATAAACCTTAAACGGTTGACGAGATCGGTCTCCAGCGTCTCGCGGATTAATCTTTATTCTGATATGGGCGTTAATGACGGGAAAACGCGCGAACGTTTGATACAAATCGATGATCCGTCCGACCATCATCGTATCGAACAATCTCTTTTTTCGTTCTCTTCTTCGTTCTCTCCTTACCCTCGCTTCTTCACGATTCATTTTAATCTCTAAGGCGCTTTTTTAAGTTATATATAGCGAATCTCTACAGCCGGTCACACATGGACCATATTTCTATCTTCGACGCTTTCTCTGTATCTGTAACATCGCGTCAACCCTTTATCTACAGATATTCTTTATTTGGGTCCCCATTGAACGCGCATCTGTCTTTGCCACTCTTCTTTCATATAATCAAACAAAAAGGAATGATCTCGTAACTTCGCGAGATATATTTTGTATGCGCGTATATAAAATATCGCAAAGGATTGCTTATTCCTTTTATAATTAATCGTATATAATTTCAAGGACAGACGTGGATCCAACGAATTGTATGCAGTAGACAGAGGGTTAACATCGCTCTTTCAAAGAAAGAAAGAAAAAAAAAACTTGTTAATGCGTGTCATCGTCTCGGCGATTATATTATTACAAAGTTCCTAACAACACATCACAGTCAAAAAGTATATCGCTATAAGATAAAAAGGACATTGATTCCATTGTATATACTTGATTTTCTATTCGAGCAAATAAGTAACACGGGGAAAACGAGTAAAGTGCTGAAAAATAGTAAATATATATATATATATATATAGGAGTGACGAGAAAAGAATAAGTTTCGTTGTTCGTCTACTCCTTTATAGCTGTACCAAGTTACGATAGGTAGAACTTTCTCGAAACCACTGACTTATTGGATTATTGCAAAATTCAAAGGTACGAGTGATTGCAACTTGTTGATCAGAATCTTTGCCTCCGCGAGAATCGCGATAAGAAAAAAAAGAAGAAACGCCGCGAGCGCGATGATTCCGGATCGAAGATTCTACGCGGGACCAAATTCCTGTACTAACAATAGGATAGGTAGTTGCACTTTGCTTGCCGATTTTCTCTGTTGGCAGAAGGCTAAACATCGCATTTTCAAATTGTCGGGACGAAGGAGAGCGAGTTTCCTGTCTCGATTCTCTCCTATGTCGGGTGATCTGATGGCGAGACTTTGTCAGGAAAATTTGCAAAGGTCGTGAAAGCAACGGAGCAGCTCATGCATGCCTCCGCACGTGATATGCCTCTCATAAAACGAAGAACAGATATATACTCATAAAATGATATGTCACGACTTTCGCGCGATCGAATAATCTCGCGCTCTTGCCCCAATGAAATGTCCATTTACTGAAATGGCTGAATCGCATTCGCATGCTGATGATTCTAGAGATATGTGAGAATCATTACAAGAATCAATCTGTCAGATCGTTATGAGGAACTGAACGATGAATTCGTCCATTTATTTTTTCCGATTGAAATATTTTACGGCGGATTTGTTAAATATTATTTCAGCATCGATGCTTTCGGTGAAGGAAGAATGTTTACTTCGATTTGTGTGTGTGTGTGTGTGTGTGTGTGTGTGTGTGTGTATTTCGAGAGCGTTAAGAGATTTCTTGTTGTAAAGAGAGAACGGGGGGAACGATTCGAAGAAATGCAAACAAATTTGATAGAGGAATTCACTATGGAATTCAATTAAACAAGAATCAACTACTATGGAAAAAAAGATATCCTTCCAATGTTTATATTGTCTGAAAAAGTTTTACCAAAGTAGATACTTGTCATTATCGTTTGACACTCTCATAGATTCCGAAAAATGTCGAGTCTCGATTCGAGGAAAAATAGACAATCGAAATACGTGAGAAAAGAGCAGAAAGAGAGGCACAGGGAGGATCGATGGTTATATACATATATATATAAACGTTATGTAACTTTTAATTTTACTTTATGTTTTAATTTCATGATATTATGCTTATCTTCGACTCGAGTATATCGGCTAATTTCGTCGTTATCGTATTATTAAGAAACTTGCGAGTTCTCGTAGTCGAAAATTTGTATTATATGTCCCTTATCAATCGCTTTGCACATATATATATTGTAAGATTATACTATTTATGCGTACAGGTGTCTATGTAGACATACATATTATATACAATAAATTCATGCTTCGCTAATATTGGCACTTGGACACTTTTTGTTTACTCAACAAGTCGAGAAAGAGAAAAAATGAGTGAAAAAAGAGAAAAGAGAGAGAGAGAGAGAGAGAGAGAGAGAGAGAGAGACGGACAGACAAATATAGATAAACTTTGATAGTCATTTGGATCATTTGAGCACGGATATGATCGTGTCTACCAAGCATCCACTCATCCGATCATGGACGAAGCGTAACTCGACGACACTTAGAATGGTAGTATAGAGGCAGTATATATAGAACGTGTATCTTGACACGTATTTAAAAATAAGGACACTGTCTTTCACCGCGTACACTGAATTCAACTATCTGGACGCTGAACAGATACCTACCGCAACTTGGAAATAAGTGGATATACATATGTATGTATGTATGCGTGTTTAGCGAGTATCCAGAAGAGAAACAAAGCTATTATCCACCGTGATTCAGCGAACCCAGGAGAATCTTTTTCAGCGAACGATCCTTTTTTTTTTTATCGAACAACCCTCCTTTCGAGCCACAGAACGAGATTATTTTATCAGTTTGTAAGTTTTGATTCTCTTCCGTAAACGTCAATTTACGACTTTTATACGTACGAGAGATATTTTCCCATACATTTATACACGTTCTCTCAACAAAACATATGCGCGCACAATCCTACAACGAATTCATCTTCCAAACAATTGAGAACAATATAACGATATACCTCTTCTCTTTCTACTTAAAAAAACAGCTACCCCTAATAATGATAGTCTTTTCTTGCAAAAACAATAATGTAATCACACGATAATCAAGGAGCAAGCGTTAAAAGTTGAACGCAGCATTAAGAGCACTTACATTTATTGAAAAACATATCTGGACCTGGACAACGCTCGAGCTTATGGGAAGCGATGAACGCGAAAGAGAAACCGGACTGTTGCTTCGCTTAACGTTAACGTAATCAATATTCATATTTTCTATTATCTCTCTGAACATGATTTCGGTTCAGTCTCTTTGGCACTTTTTATAATCTTTCTCGGTTGAATTAAGACAATCGATTGGTCGGTCGACTTACGAGGATGATTAATCAAAATGAGTGTTCCTACCGAAGCTCCGGTACTAATTCGAAGTTAACGAAGAATATCGCCTTTCCATTTTTATACAGCGTGATTGCAGCGAAATACTATTTACAATATTTTGTACAATATACAAAGGACTGGTATATGTGGTAACTACAGATGTTGAATGAAAAGCACTCGATTCTCGGTAAATCTTTATCGAAGCATCGTGTATCAACTCAAATCTGTAATATGGCACAGCACAAAAGTCGCTAATTGGTAGGAAAATCGTTTCATTCGTTACTCGGTGAATGTAAAGTGAAAATTGAAGACAAATGCAGAAATTAATATAATATGTATACTTTTTTAAATTACATCATTTATAAGGCAAGAAGACCTTTGTGAGCAGAATATAATTTATTTATCTTTGTGCAAATATAATGGTTTAAATATATCAATCGATTTCTCCATTTTCAAATAAAACCAACGGAAATTCCAATTATATTCGATTTTATGATTAGTTAGTTATCTATATCATCATATAAACATACTCCTATATAGATTTAATATTCGTACATATATATATATATATATTTATATTTATATATATATATTTATATTTAATACATTTTATTATAGCGCGGCTTATCGTGATATTTAATACTGTGCCATACAATCGATCAGAGAAAAGTTTTTTCGGAATGCGAATTCTTCGATATTTCACCTTACATTTTTAATCGAAATGTTCGTGATTTATATTACGTGTCCTCGAGAAGAGCTCGCACAGCATTTTAACTTATTGAGATTATATCACTATGACTTTTATAATGTTTTATATTGCACAATTACGAGGAAAATTACAGTTGTGTTTTGTAATAAAAAAATTCATTCAATAACATAACGGATTTAGCATATTTATTATGTAATATGCGTATATATATTAATCAATTATAAATAACTAGATTTTTATAGTTTTAAACCAAGAGAAATTGATGAACAACCCGTAATTATTTAATATTCCAAAAACCTAAAATTTATAAACTTGATTAAGTATTAGATGATAATACAATTATGCGTGTTTCAATTGTATATAAGAGAGAGAGAGAGAAACACACATAATTCATTAATCATTCTAAACGTTCTTATTACTGATAAATTTCATATCACGCGACAATCCTAAAAATATATAAATAAAAATCCTAAAAATATATGTACATCGCTCAAAAGCGATATACATATAATCTGAAATAATAAAATCACGAGTGTAGAAGAAATTTCAGCGAGGAAGAGATACACATATGAGGCGATCAAATTCGTCATTGTTACATTCAACAAATCGTCTTCGTGTCGTAAACTTTTTATAAGAATCTTATATTTGACAAACATTTTCACTATTCTCTCTTTTTATACCCACGGCTCGATGGACGGCTTTGGGTAAATATATTCATAATTGTCGTAAATGTAATTGTAATTGTTGAAACAGTAAAAAATTATGATTGTTCGGAAAAAGCAGTATTTCGCGAAGTTGATCGTTTAAAATAATGTATGAGAAATGTATAATCTATTAATTGTTAGAAAACGAGTCACAAGTGTTTCTCTAAATTAAGCTAACTTTTATATAGTCGGTCGATTAAAAATAACAAATACCAAAAAAATACTTTGTTAGATTACACATAAAAAATATGTAAAATAAAACAGATTGGTATCTAATTTAAATTTCGGAAACGCAGTGTATGAATGGAAATTGTTTTATAATCTTTAATATAACGAATTAGAAAAAAAAAAACACATAATTTGACGTAAGTTTCCATTACAAATTCACTCAAAAAGATTACCTGAAAATCTCATCGCGATGTATATACTCAGATGTCGTCTGTATTTTATATACCTGAATGATAATAACAATTATTATGCAATAATAATAATTAAAAATAATATTAATACAATTACAATATAATTAGCATTAATAGTAATTAAAACAATTATTTTTTATGCGGATTATTACGGGCACTGTACACAACAATATTGTTCTTTAGTGACGGTTAATAATTACTATAAAAACTATATATATATTATATATTTAGTATCAATACTTTTTTTTTAAATTTCATTTTTCTTTTTACAGGAAAACAATGGCGCTGACAGCGCTTCATTATTTATTCCTTTTTTTACTTACAATTAAAATTTATTTTTTCTCATTTTAATTAAAATTTGTAATTGTTAAAAGACTTACAGTGTAACATGACATGCTACGACCTTTCACAATTAAAATTGCTATTAAACCAAAGTGATTTGGCCTCTAAAAGACTCATCAATTTTAAATCACCTACAATCCCATATAATATACAATCCCATTTGGTCTGCTTACGATTGTTATTGCGCTATCGGTCTTCTTTATTATTTTTTAGGCTGCCTAATTTCTTTTGCTCGTCTAATTTCTTTTGTCAACCGACCATATCTATTATCGCTAACGAAGGAAAAAAAAAGAACGAAGAAGTAACAAAGAATCTTAAAATCACAAAGTTCTACGGTCTCTCTCTCGTATGTATGAAGGTAACTCGCTTTTTTTTTAAACGCCCTTTCTCAAGCTGCTACAAGCAACGCACGAATCGCGCGCGAAAGATGCGTGCCAGCTTGTAAATAAATCGTGTGTGTATATGTGTGTGTATGTGTATGTGTTGCGAGCCAGTTTTCTTTCCTCCTTTCAGCGGACAAAAAAGAAATCTAGATGTGGCACACGGTAAGCCTTATTATCTCTTGGACCCTCTTCTCGCAATCATATCTTATTTTTTTGTGTTTCTTTTCTTTCATCTACGTATTCTCTTAAAGTGGACGACACATTTTTGGACGTGCGCACGGTAAGTAATTTATTATAAAGTTCTGCAACATTTTTTCTCATTGCCTTCTCTCCTTACTTATCAACAATGTTTTCCATCAGTCGTCGCGAGACCAGCTTTAAATTTCCGTGCGTCTATGCATAGTTCACGGTTCGCTAGTCATTAGAATGCCCTTACTTACTATTTTTTTTTAATCCGAATGGATTTTTTTCTTTCTCTTTTGTCTAATTCTTGAATGTATCCGATTGTCGTCAGCTTTCATCAAACGATACCAAGAAGTATTGGTTAAAGTTAGTGCGCAAGCCTTACTCGCCATGATGGCGGAAGCCAACGAATTGAAAATCGTCACAAACAATCAACGTCAACTCTCACGAGATAGAAAGGAAGAGGGATCAACAGGAAGAGTGTCTCATGTACAATATATATATATATATATATATATATATATATATATATATATATATATATATATTGATATTGTGAGATATTTTATGAATATCATACATGAGAACTTGTAACCTCAAGTCACTTGACTTTTCGGCGATGAAATCCAGGAACCATGTGGACCGTGAAGGATCAGCCTTGGAACTTGCCGACAAAATGCAAATTTTGCAATAATGTTGACAATAACGTACCGATAACCGAGAGGAAGAGGCGGGGAATAAGAGGCGGTCTTTTCAGTTTGTGTCAGTAATGCCGACTGTCGAGATCGAGGTTTACGTTAGTGCTCGCAGTCGTAGTACTAACTATACCGCTATCAATGTTGGTCGCAATCGACACCGTGTCGATGGTGTTTTCGGTTTCGTACTCTAAGATCAATCGTTTTATATGGCTCAGCTTATCGTGCAGATAATGGAACCGTGTCTTCATCTGCTGGTACACACGATTCTGCTTAATTTCCTTATATTCGCGCTGTATCTGTTCCGTGGTTGCCTAGAAAAAAAAAGAAAAAAAAAAACATTAGCATTGATGTTCAGTCATTAATTCAAGAAAAAGGATATCTATAAATGATTACGATACCTCGCACTCGGTCAGATTGCCCGATTGTTTATGCTCTAGAAATTGTTTGTACAAATGCCTGAAGCGGTTCGCGATTACAACCACTTCAGAGTGCAATCTGCAATATTCATCATAGTTTGCATAGAACTCTTCTTTATAACGTCTTTTCTGTTTTGCGTTACTTATTGTCGTGTAATACCTGTACAAATATAAAACAATGTAATGTTGAAATATTTTACATCGATCAGCAAACATGTTAAATTCATTCGCAATATTTGATAAAGAGAATATCTAATTTTTCATTACTATCCGAAGCTATTTTCGCAGATTAGTATAATCGATAACATAGCAGATTTACTTACGTGAGATAATCGGGATATTCCCCAGGACTTCCCGGCCTTTCTAATTCATCAGTCAGCGGCGAAATCGTCATTGCGGTAGAACTGGCATTATCATTATAAACATGAACATTGCAGCTGGAAGTTTCGCTTCGAGCGAGCGAGATCGCGTCACTCGCGTCGTTCACGACACTATTTCTATTCCTGCACTCCCTTTCCCTATTTCTCTCTTCCCTCGCTTCGCGACTTCGATCGTTTCTGTCGCTCCTGTCACTTCGATCCTTCCTATCAGCGCTTATGTCGTTCGTGTTGCTTCCGGCATTTCCGTTCGCGACCGTCGCGATATTGCCGTTGCGTCCGTGGCCACCGCTCTGATGATGGCTATTTCTTTCACTGTCACTAGGTGACGACGTTAGGTATGATGATCGACTGGAACCGCTCGGAATAGCAGTGGCGCCGTAACCATTTCCAGCACCACGTAGCACATCACTATTCGCTGTCCTTTCAACTCGATAATCGGCACGACTGCTACGTTCACGTTGCTGCTTCGATTCCCAACCATCGAGACCGCCGCCGCCGTTGCCGTTGCTGTTACTACTAGTACTACCACCACTACCACCACCACTAGCACTATTGCTGCTGCCACAACCACTATTACCGCCAGCAGCACGCTCACCACCGGCGGTTGCACTAATACCACTGTTATTATTACTATAACTGCTACCAGATGCCTTTTCGCCAGCGGGGATGAAGGAGATAGGTTCGGGTTTCTTATAGTGCGATATTCGTGGTTTCTTGGTTGGTAATCCATCGCTACCCTGGTAATACCCCGGTCTCTTATTGTTCAGCAAGCTAGGCGGGGGTGCTGTGATCGCCGGCGGTGAACCCGCGTGGATGGAATTGGGCGATTGACCACTGCCTGTGAGTAAAAATATATAAGAAAAATATATATATTGTTCCAAAAAAAAAAAAAATTAAACGTATGTAAACGGCATATTGTGATTAAAGCATACCGCTGGAACCATCACTCGAGCCGGGTGGCGTAAGGTTTTGAGGTTTCCGCCTCCTGAGCATTGTCCTCTCTTGCTCTGTATAGAAAGGCCAATCCTCTTGCACATCGTTCCAAATATGCCTCTGTAGATGATACGTGTTGTCGCGCATGTAAGCCACTTGCTTCAGGATCGTCGTCATGATGGGTCGTTCTCGCTCCCTTAAACCCTCTGCAATTTATTGGAATATTAATATCGTTGCAACTGAAGTTATTTCGGGAAGCTCAAGAGACGTTTTTGTCTCACCTTTATTGATACGATCATAAAGTTCAGGTTTCTTGTAGGGCCTCAAAGCAAGGACGTGGATAAGTCTTTCTCTGTTACATAGAAAAATATAAAATACATTTTAACCTAACGCAATAACAAAATATTAGCCTTTAATAAATTTCTTTCTTATTTAAAATTTCATTGAATTGAACTTTAAATATTTATGAATCTTCATCTTATTAATCTGACAGTTTTACTTCCGCGTTTTTTATTGGAGCGTAACTTATTCTCTCATATCCTTGTATCGATTCGTTAATGCACTTACTTGAGTGGCCTGCGCATAATATCGGAAACTTTTTTCTCCGGACTGCGAGTCGCCGCTACATGATTACTATTACTACTATTGCTAGCGGTCGGTTTGTTGGTTGACGTTCTGTGTTGATTGCTGCCGGAAGTTGGAATGCTCGTCGTAGATTCCCAATGCTTTGCATGCGATGACGGAAGTGGTATCGTCCTTCCGGGTACTTGCACTTTCACCTTGCGTCCGATATCTGGACCGTTCGCTTTGATCACCCTCGTACTGGAAAAGCGACATATAATTGTTACTAAGAATGCAAAATGATGCACGTTAATCTAAATTATATATATATATATATATATATATATATATATATATATATATATACACTTTGAAATTGTTTAGCGCACTAATTATATATTATAAGTAATACATAAAAATGAAGAAAAAATAATTAAAAATTAAAAAATAAAAGCAATTGAAAAATTTTATAGCATTTATATATTTAAAGTATATTAAACCCGCCGGTCTTCTGTGACACCAAGCCTCGTGTATTCGTACAATTAATGCATTTACATCATTGTCATAAAAGGATCCGATTGTTGATGCACGTTCCTGACGCGTTTTTCTTGACGCAAGCCGCGATAAAGCACTGCAAGGGGAGGCAAAAAAATGTTCAAGTCCGTAACGAAATTGCAATTGTGAGGCGCCCTTCACCTTGGCCGTGATGATGAAGCTAAATAAATTAGCTTCATCGTTGATGCAGACCAGCGAGTATTCGAATCACGTTAACAATTGCAAAGATCGATTCCGAAGATCGCATTTCGCGCGTGTTCTCGTTTAAAAAAATTTAAAGAAACAAGCGCTTATCTTTTGACAGATAACGCGATTTTAATTCATGCAATGCAAATAAAGCTGCAGTGTCAATGAACGATATAATTCTAATAGTAAATATATGCGATATAATAATATTAATAAATATTTTATTAATTCTATCAACAAAGTGCGAATGTTTGTATATAAATGTATTCTCTATATATCCCCACAGATATTTGTATATAAAATATTAATATCTTTAGATTTTCCTTTATTTTAGGGTCAACTGCATTGAGATACTGGCGACGACATGACATATTCGCGCGAGCTATGTATCTGAAAGCGCGTATCCACGTGCATGCAATTTTCGCGAGTTTCCGCGACGACGTGTCGTAAATTCCTTCGTGAATCGCGCGAACATCCGTTAAGCGCGACCGTATCTACGGGCGAAAGTTTGTAAAAGTAAGACCACGAGCATTATTTATGGTTCCGCCGATGCTCGACGACCGGGAAATAGAGAGGAGAGGCACGCGCGCTTTTCCAAAAAAAAAGAAAAAAGAAAAAGTCTCTTTCTCCGGAAGGATCGAACAGCCGACGACGACCATACGTCCCGCTGCTCGTGGGAATATCCGTACCATTTATTCTTGTTATTCTCTTCGGCGACCGCCATTCTGTGCCTGGTGGTCTCGTAAACGTCGTCGTTTGCCTGTATTCGCATTTTGTACGGTATGGCGCCGAGGCTCTCCAGACTTCTACGAAAGAAAAGAAGAAAAATGAGAGAGTGAAAAATTAAATTTGTTAATCTATTGTGTATTGCGGTTTCTTTTTAATACTAAACAAAGAGACAAGTAAGATAATTGTCCGAGATTCAAAAATATTATACAATACAGTTAAGACGTAATGATACTTTTAAGTTTTATCAAATACAGAGAAAGTGTTGTCATTATTGTTACATTCATTGGGATAAAAACACATATATATATATGTATGTATGTATAATAATATATCACATTTATATGTAAAACATATCGACCTGTTACTATTTGGAAAATGAATTGCGACTCGACGAGCAAATTGAGAAAATCATTATTTACAATTATATTTTTAATATTAATTCGTTATGTCATCGAGATCATTTTGTACGAGAAGCACTACCAGTCACTGAATCAGTTCTGCTAACGCAAGCATAACCGTTCAATGACGTTGCAGTTGCCAGTAGTCGACACCTGCTAGCTCACTAACAGCGCTTAGTGTGTCAAGTTGCCGCGATAAAACCACCTGGTCAAGGATGCTCTACAATTTTTTACTCCGTAGCTCCGTTTAGATTGAGGGGATTATGCTCGAGGAGACTACTCCAAGTTACCGCATCGTATGTCGAGTCTATATTCAACGAAACATTATGTTTCAGCTAGGGCAAATTTTGCGTATGATGAGCCATCGTGACATATATAATATTTTCTACTAATTATAATATATAATAACAATAATCTAAAATCTTCTCGTCAATGTATCTAATAAACAAATAATGATCGCTTGCGCGATATTTAACGTTTTTATCTACTCCGACTTTCGAAACGACTGTTACAACTACTCGCATTCATAAAATGTATAAATTAAATACGCAAATATTACTTTGCAAATTTTTGTTATATCGCAATAATCGATACGTACTTAGGGCCGGTTTGTCGGACGCATTCGAAGCCGCCTTGAGGACCCTCGATGTCCTGATTGCTGGAAAGACTAAAGGTGAATCCGATAATTCCATGGATGGATGGAATGCTGAGTTTCTGAAATCAGAACACGCAGAGCGTGCTAGTTAGTTCTTGTCCTCTTAATAAAATCGCATTAAATTACGACAGCTTACGCGATAGTATCCGTCTCTCTACACGTCTCTCTACCAGCTATTATATGAGTGTGTATATACATATATATGGCACTCTCTTTTCTCTTATAGTCGCGGATATATACCCGCCGAGATACATGAAGTTCACTCATGTACTCATTTTCACCCGTATCTATTTTAGCTATCTAATACCGATCTTACTCATCGTCAATTCCTTTCACTCTCTTTTTTAAGCTAGAAAAAGTTTTACGAAATAATAATGTGTTCTCTTATAAATAAATTTCGCATTTTTAAATTTGATCCTTTCGAAAGATTTAATTAGATTATTCTTAATAGCATTTTCTTTCGATTTTAACACATTCAATTTAATCAAATGTATGAATGTCACAATTTTCAATGTTAACATAGATTAAGATAAAAGAAAAATACAATGCACAAGTTAAATATGAATATGTGGATAGATAATAAAATATTAAAAAATGATAGACCGATTTAGTGATTCGCTTATACTGCAATACAAGTGAACTGGTGGCATTTATTCTTTTGATATCATGACATGGGTCAAATTCGCGGGAAAAAGCACGACAACACAATGACATTTCGACATATATATGTGTGCATATGCGCCGATTGAATTAGAAAAATTGCGAGCAAACTTATGGCTTTCAAAAACTTTGGCAAAAGTGCGGTTATAGTTTAAGAAAAAAGAAAAAAACAGATTTAACTAACTACGATTACCTACATTCGACCCTTTGCAATATATCGAGTGTACCTGTTGCTCATCTGGAGCACGTCATATAAGGCTTCTTCCCCTTTGTTCGCAAACAAGTTAGCGATATAATATTTTTTTTTTCGGTAATGTAAACAAAGAGAATCTTTCATATTTTATCTTTACAAATCTACGTGCACATCTTTAAGATAATAGATATCGACTCTATTGTTAAAATAAATTGAAAGTAAATTTAGAATTATAAATTAAGCCAGGGCACTCTTTCCAAAGAATTAACTGCGATTGACGCAAGTGCGAACGGGATCCGGCTGGCAATTTTTCGTGATTCAATTTCATCGAAAGGCAGTCGAGCGCGACTGACCATTTCGCAACTTTGCGTATATATCTCTTCCCCCACCTTTTTGCGCCCGTCGTTGTTTCGTTCCTCTCTCTCTCTCTCTCTCTCTCTCTTCCCTTTTTGCGTTGTTCTATTCCCCTTCCTTTCTCTGCACGCGATACGTGAAATTTATTCTTTTTTTTTAAACTCTTAGCGAGTAATTGCGGATGCGCGTCATCGGAAGCATGCATCATCGGATACATCGTGAGAGATCTGACAATTTCAATGAGAGCTTCAAAGAAGCGTGCGACCAAGATTGTTGATTGTCGCTCGAGTAGGATATCGATTTTTTTTTTCAAATGAATCGTAAAAAAAGATCATAAAAAAAAGTCGTTATTTATATACATGCAACTCAGATTTCGTGAATGACGGTGACGCAATAAACGCGACATAACATATAACATTCTAGATCATGTGGTAAAAGAAGACTGACGCGCGATGACGATGAACATCAGAGAACGATGATGGTGACGACGATGACGAGACAATACACGCGATACGTAATACAGCTCGAAGGGTAGGGGGGGGGAGGGGGGCGATGAAGGGAGGACGTTTCTCTCACGGACATTCACGTATCGAGGCCATAGGGGCTCCCCAAGCCAATCCTGCCCCCCCTTCCATCGATCAGCTGGGATAGACATCGTCGTGGTCGTCGTCAACGTCGTCTCTTAAACGAAAGGTCGAATCGCGCGAGAATGCAATATGAAAGTTTTGTGAAGGGAGCACAGCGCTCATTTAAATTTCACTGCGCGCGCGGAAGGACGGCTGGCTGTTGTGTTTGTTGCCTGACCGGTTATCTTTTGGTTCGCCATAGCATTGCGAGATTCGCGTGTCCCAGACGAGTATTCATTGTGTCCGTCACACAGCCGGAACATCGACCAGCCGGTTCGGATTCTCACGCTGCTGTGCGGATACATGAGGAAGGGAGGGGGGAAGGTGAAGAAGAGAGAGAGAGAGAGAGAGAGAGAAAAATTGCGCGAAGGTCCCGATCGAGAGAAGAATTACTCGGAAATTATTATCCTTAGGTCAACTTCAACGAGAATAGCGGTTTTTTTCTCGGCTGCTTTGAGCCTTTCGTCCACATAAACATATTTAATTTTTCCAAGCATAATAAAGCAACTAAATTAGGAATTGAAAAATTCAATATATGTATGCATGTAGAGAATATAATCTTATTTTTATTCCACTTTAAGTATTTTAACAAAATGTTAATTAAAGATTCAGTTAAAAAATCTAACTATAAAACTCGAGAAGATTTCGAAAAATGCGTAATTAAAATTAAAATTTCGTTGAGAAAATTCTGATTAATAAAAAAATCCAGATCAAAATTTCTCAGCATTACTCAAAATCGTTATACATAATGTCATTGAGTCAATATTCTTAAAAATAATCGCATTCTATCAAGCTGCCATTTATGTCGTATGTATAAAAAGGCGTAACAAGTGGGACAATGCATAAAGGCATGTCCTCTGCCTTTCTCTGTCTATATATATATATCTCCCTCTTTCTTCCTTATTTTCTCTGTCTCACAGTATCGGATTGCATTTTTCGCAATTTAAGTAAGTGCCGGTGGAGGGATAATTTTAACCGTCAACGATTTATTTCGGTATGCTTTACACGTACGAACGATATAACAAATGTAGTAGTAAACCGCCCATCTACTCACGTTGCCAGATCGAAATTATTTCGGTACTTAAGGCCACAGCAACAGCTGAACAACAAACGAACGAACGATAATCGCCGCTCGTAGCATTCGCGACATTCCTACGTGTCAGGAGCTACTGCCGCGCCGGCATCGAGTCATCGCATCGTTGGCTAAATCGCCGAGTTATACCCGTAAGTATATATCAAGAATAGTCATAAAAAAATATCAAAAAATATCTTTTTCACATTCATTTCAGAATCCACATTATTTTTATACGTCATAACGTTTTATGTATATTTAATAGAGAAATGGAAATTATTATTATTACTATATTTATACACATATGTAGAGTGTACCATTTTAAATGACAGTTAATATCTCGAAGAATGCATGTTAGAGAAAAATGTCTCAGACAAAAGTTGTAGTCAATTGGTATAAAAAATTATTTTTTAAAAAAAGTATGTAATTATTTACAATGCTTTTTTTTTACATCAATTAATTCATCTTATTATTCTGTACATAAAAGTATTACGGTAAAATTATTGAAAATTAAATATTTGAAGAGATATTTTATATTAAAGTATATCAGATTAAGATACAATAAATTAAAGATATAAACAACTTAAAAAAATACTTTATTACATATCGTTTTGAAAAGCTTTCGAGATAAGCTACACAAATATGCAATAAAATATGGAGATTTTCATTTGGCAAAATTGATTTGGACCTGACAGAACCTAATACACGGATACAAAATCTAAGATCGTCGATTGGCCCCTTTTGAATCCTACAATTTTTGTGTCAAACGTTTTTCTCTAAAATGTATTAGTCAACAGATATTTGAGGTGGTCATTAAAAATGGGACACCCTGTATTATATGTATATAATAATAATAATAATAATTTCCACTTTTCTATTAACGTAAAATCTTATAAAAATATAAATAATAAAAAATTAAAAAAAAAATATAATATTATATATATTTTCTTTGCATGTATGTTAATTTACTTTATTCCATCCAGCTCATTCCTATAATTTTATTTTATTCAATCTTTCAAACCCGAGTCTCGAAACATTAACGAATGAGATAAGATAAAGCGTTGCGATAAGTTGTAAATAAATGTAATTTTAACATATTGTACATTCTTAAGGTCACTCATTTCAATTCACAATTAATTTTCGTTTTATTTGTCTACGCATGATTGGAAACTTAGTTTGTGAATTTGTATACAGCATGTAAATAGCATCATCATTTATAAACAAGAAAATGTAAATTATTTGTAGCTACCGTGTGTGAGAAAGATTCCGGCCGACGAAAGAGGCAATGAATGCACCACGATAAAAATTACGAGTAATTATGATGGTCGGGTCTATCGCTGACGCAAATGCAGTAAATTTGCTAATGAGTCTTATCTCCTCAATTTATCCACCGCTGGGGGGAATATATGTTCTAATTCCGATTATTATTTTCACTGTGAATAATAATTTTGCCGTATTATATCTGTCGTCAATCATCACGTAATCAATGATTTAGAAAATCCTAAACGGAGCAATGTATATTTGTGGCTCTAAAAATTTATTTATGTTTTCTTAAATTATATATGTATGTATGTGTGCGCGCGCGCGCGCGCAAAAGACAGAAACAGTAAATTGGTTTCGAAAGAGCAATCGTCATCAAAAAAGTAGATATTAATAATAAAACTTATTTATTTCATTGTGTTATATCTGACAGTGAGATACGTCGCTCAGATAATTCTTTAAAGAATTAAATATATAAGTACGCATGTCATTCGCATCGAATGAATCGTGAAGATTGGTAGACGGCTGACATGTGTGTAAATAATAACTCGGTATACGTCATCGAAGAAAGACAAAAGATGGGGCGTTTTTAGTCGAGAAATGCGGCCGAGAGATATTTTCTGCGAAAGGAATTTTCATGAGAGAGACACGGCCCCGATAATTCAAACTCGAAGATATCGGAAAGATCTTTTCCGTTAAATAAAAATTCGTTTCTTCTTAAATTACTGATTAGAGAGGATTGGAGAAGATTATCTAACGATATATTCTTTGATCGCTTATTTCAACATCTATCTTTATCAAAATTCATTAAATTTTTTATTGCGTTTCCTCTATATTTATTTTCTTCACTTTTTCCGTTCAATGCCTCCATTTGTTCCTTAAAATTTTCTTTGGATTTGTGACATTGGATTGTGTAGCTTCGAGAAAAGAGCAACCGGTCAACTGAAATGATCCCGCGGTGAGATCGATCGACGAACTCAGGAGAGCAACTTTCACTGGGCTGCGACCGCATTGTCAATATCGGGGACAATATAAGTGAAAAAGGGAACATATATATAAGTGAAAAACGTGCGTACACAGGCCATCAACCCATCATGAAGATGCAATTTTGCCGATGTACGCACTGGTGACGACTTACTTTATCGTTTATGATGACAAATACATGTGACGACCTTAGACACACGTGTAGAACCGCACGTGTGTGACATTTGAGTATGTGATCGAGATTCGCAATAAAACATATGGAATTGTCAAATGTTTCTCTCTATAAAAATCTATGTATATGATATGATGTCTATCAAGGTTATTCTATTACGAAAGAGATAAACGAAATTTGTTGAAGCAGCTATTTCTTTCTTTCGGTAATACGGAAAATTAGATAATTTTAACGAAAAGATTACTTGATTCTTTAACTTTAGCGGAATAAAACGAACGTATCCAACCAATTCACGTCGTTGCATTAAGTGAGAAGCGTCATACAATGACGCTTTTTCGTAGCCGTATCTCTATGCACGGTCGATGGTGAAACAGAAGCGAGACGAAAGATAAGCGTATCGGAGAGACCGAGTGTCCCTGGCTTAGGATGAGGCTCCATCTGGCACAAGGTCATCAGCGTGATCGTATAGGTGCTCCTTATGTCTACGGGAAAATAAGAAAAAAGATGCACGTGTATACCGTGTGTCTCGATTCAAAACCGAACCAACCGGTGACCTCATCGTATTTTTGTTTCTCCTTTCTCTACTGCATATTCCTTTCCTCGCTCCTCGCATCATCATGTTGTTCTATCGTTCTTTCGAGCACGGACACGGACACAGGCAAGCATATATACATATTACGCGTATAGGCGCAAGTGATGCCGTTAATTAACTCCGCCGACCGCGAACGGTGGTAGGCACGTTCGATTCGCACGCGCATCGACGGCGCAGAAAATAAATCGCCCTAAGTGAAAGTAACATTGCGCCGATTTCGTGCTGACGAATCGTCGCGAAACGCCGTGATTATTCTACACACAATTCAACAAAACTCGAAATGATCGAGCGCGTTAATTAACTTACTACATTTCTTGAAACAAAAATAATAAAAGATTAAGTAGAAATTTTAAAGGAAACATGTCATTTTTTTCAGAGAAAATTTGGATGTACGATAATAATAATTTAGTCCTCTAGAATTCCTCTAGTCCATTCCTCTAGAATAGGCACGAAAGTACCTTTTATTTAGTAAGTATTTAATGTCTTACGAGATGCCTTTATTTTCAAGTTTGCAAAGTTGAAAAAGATATAGCGCTGAAGGAGGGGGAAACATGTTTTCTTCGCAAGAGTTATATGATACGCGAATGGAACATGAAATTTCACCATTTATTCAAATATTTTGACTCGACTGTGACTTTTATAATTATGCTAGCTATCTCTTTTTTTTTTTTTTCTTTTTAAGACGGTGATTAGAACGGACACACGATAAATTCTATCGTCGACGTCTCGAAAGTTCACGAATTAAATCACGTTAAGTGAAAGCCGCACTGGTTGCGAAATCTAGTAGCGCAAAAAAAAAAAAAGTTTTATTGTGAAGAGTTTCACACAAATACACACACACACACGCACATAAAGTATTATTGCAGGAAATTATATTGTTACGTCGCGCGTAATAGCGGCCACTGGTTAATTTGCGAGGGCTGCGTTTACACGCGCGTCTATTTCATTTCGCATCAAAAAGAATATGCAAATAAATTTCCTTTACCAACTACAGAGGAGAAACTGATGGATTGCGGGTAGCAGAATGCTTGGCTAAATGTTACCGCAGTCGTTTATGAAGCACCGATACTTGGCGAAGCCACGCTTCAAAGCCGTTCACGTGATCGTAAATAAAGAATCGCAGCAGATGTGCATAGCTATATCGACGCAAGAACATATGCTATTCGACTCGCGCGATTCTCCATTTATATGTCTATAAAATTACAGCATCCCAAAATTTTAGCATCCCAAATTTTAGCATCCCAAAATTTATTCTCAATCTCGACGAATGGAGATAATAAAAGGTGACAAAATGCGAAAGATTAAAGATCAAGATTTGATTAATAATTATATAAAAAGAGTTTCTAAAAAAAGTCAGATATCTTTTTATCCATCTTGTTATTTTTTATGCCATTATTAATAGAAATAAAAAAATAAGATAGTAATCTCTTGAGTCAAAATTTTTTTTCTACTTTCGACATCAATGCGCATGTTCAGTCTAACATTTACTTTGAAATTTTAACAAGCAGTCAAATTACCCTATTTTGGAACTATTTAATATATAGTTTTATTAAAAAGCTCTTTTTTTTAATATTTAAGAAATTGTTCTTTTACCGTCTATTTAAGGTACAAAGTAAAATGATCAATACAATACAATTCATATATAAATGAAACCTCCCCCAGAATGAAAAATAAAGTTTCGGAATTAAATTCAGATGCTCTCAATACGAGATAAAAAAAGTAGTTACTATAAACTGATAGAATTTCAAACCATAAATGAAACGATGTCTTCTTTTATTGATATTTCCAGATTTCTTCAATGTAATGTGAATAATAATTAAATACGCATAGTATATTATATTAATCAAATTCCTATCAAAATCATTCAAACATCACAAAATTTTTTCCCCCTCAAAATCGTTCGATTTCTAGCGCATCCATAAAAAGGGTGCTTTCGCCCTAAGCTCGATTTCCGCGACGGATAATCTATTTGTAGTTGTTATCGGATTTGTGTAAGAAGCCCCTTGACGGGGCTGGCTTCTGGGGAAAAAATCTCTCGGAGATAAATAATGTCGCTAATTGTTATAATCGATTCCGCCGACATCCAGTCTTCCGATATGCATTTCTTTCGTTAAAATCGATCTGTTTCCGCGCCAGAATTAGGCAGCTCGTTAACCTCTTTACTTATTCAACGCCGACGTTGTCCTTCCCATCAGAATTTTATAGCTGCTGATGATTTTACGAAACGACACTATGACAGTTGCTGCTCGCCACGCTGCTTATCGGACCATTTAAAAGGAACATGAGAGAATTCTAAAGAAATTTCTTACTAGAAAGGTGAGATAAAAGTTTTACTTTGTGAGTAAATATTTCTTTGATATCATAATTTAATGAATTTTTTTTTAGCAACAATCAAATCTTTTCGGTCAGTAATTTTTTTTTTTTATTAAGAATAGAATATATGATCTGTATGAGAATATCATTCTATATCTTTAAATTAAGACATATAATACCTTTTTACAAAAATATAATATGATAAATTATTCCGCAATGTGTGTATTAGTTGAAAAATTATATTATTCCTAATCAATATTTATAAAGATAATGAATAATTCACATAAAAATAAATCGAAAATACAGCAAAATTTGAATACAGTTGAATTTTTCGATTTTGTGATAAACATTTCCGCAACAAGAGCTATTATAAGAATTGTTATACATCGATGAGCATTATTGTGTTTTAATGTAACACGTTGAATTACGGTTATTCCGATGATGGAAGATTCAGCGTTTCATTGCGACATAAACACGTTGTCTTGTGAAAGACCCGGGTGGGCTTCTCTCTATTTTGAATTTTCAGGTTAAGCTCTATCCAATAACGGCAATAAATTTTTTGTTAAGAATTTCAAAGTTGCTCACGTCGAGAATCTCTTCGCTTAGGGATTACGTAAATCTTAATAAAACGTCTAGGCTCGCTCGCTTGCTCACGAATGCAATGGAGGAATGCGCAATGATTATGAAATTGACATCGCTAAACATTAATCAGCGATATTGCCCTTAAAACGATGGAAAGATAGAGTGTGAAAAGGAGTGAGAGGAGATAAAAAAAACCTTTTGAAATTTTCTTCATAATAAAGTTTTCTATTGTATAAAAAAAATCCTTATTTTTTTATTCAAGATTATTTTATCTACTATCTGAGAAACATTTTCATATAGAAAAAGAGTTGTTATTATCCACAAAAGATTAAATAAAAATGTCATTCTAAGTAATCCTATAGAAATTCTATTTCTATTTCTAAAGAGAGATTAAAAAAAATAGTTTTTAAGTCTCTTTTATAGTCTTTTTGTTCGGAAAAGAATAGACAATACATAATTGTGAATTTTTGTAGAACTTTAGAACTTTTACAAAACATCTTTTTTTTATACCTACACAGAAAGTTCATTTTTCATTCTTTTTTTTCAAATAGAAAACCTGAAATTTTCGCTATTATTTCGTCTCACCCTTTTCAAACGATGATTCGCCATGACTTACAAGAGACAATGACAAACAACTTGGTATTCCTTGTCTGAGAAGGACCTAGACCCAGTATCAACCGACAATTGCCTAATACAGCGTCACAAATAATTCGCGGAATTGGGTTAGAAAGTTTCTCGCAGCCTTCGGTTTTAATATCTGATGCAAACCTCAATTACATCGTTTAAAAATGCGCATGGAAAATATTTGCTTCCGATATTTTCACATGACACATTTCGAGGAATTTCTTAAATTCACACGCAAATTTTAAGCAAAAAAAAGCAGTTTCAAAACAAGAAAAGAAAGTATTAAATATGTAACTATCTTAAATAATATCTTCTCTCTCTCTCTCTCTCTCTCTCTCTCTCTCTCTCTCTCTCTCTCTTTTGTCGACTTTCTAAATATCAAAATGCTAAAATAATTACGCTTGAAAAGAGGATTTAATCTATTTTAAAGACTAATAAGTACTTTTGCCAGACTTGTATATGCAGTTATGTACAATACTTGGGATATATACACAAGCAATGCCAAATGCTAATTATAAATATGCTTATCGCTCATTTGACATTTTCTTACTCGTGCTGTCATGTCGCGCCGATCATAAAGCGACCAAACTTGATAATTATATCGCTAATGTAAGCAATAGCTCGTGCGATTATCCGCAGAAAGCGAGATTTAAAGAATTCTTCTGTTTGCACGTTTAAAGCACACCTACAACTTTTATCGCGCGCGTGGAGATGATTATTTTTAAATTCATTTGTACGAGCTTATCGCAAATTATTATTCAGTCGAAAATCCAAAATACGCGATTCTTTTACTCGTGTCTATAACATTTTTATAATATTACGTCTAGTTCCTAAAAGCTATTTTAAAAAACAGACAAATGCAATTTAACAATAGCCTAATCATGTAAAAAAGAGAACATTTTAATCATAATAAAATCAAATTTTTATTAATTATTTCAAATTCTTAAAAAAAAAAAGTAAATTATCAAAATTTTATATAAAAAATTTTCAGTTTTAGTTTTAAACATTTGAAATTAATTCTTAATATTTGCTTAGAAAAAAAGTTACCGTTAGACATTAAATTTTTCAAGAGTTTTCCGATTTTTTGTACATCATACAGTGGCAGAAAGCGACATACAATTTGGAGGAAAAGCGAGCGCGGACTCGATCGACAAGAGTTGAGTTAATTTGAAAGAGAAACTTGGGATACGCATTCCATTGATCGATAACTCGATTCGATCCAAAGTCGTATAAATTCCAATGCACTCGCACGAAACGAATTATAAGGAGGATGGTGGGAAAGGAGGGTGGAAAATTCTGAACTCAGTCTTGCGATCAATGTCCGGATAGTGTCGCGAAAACGCGTGAAAGGTTGGCGATTTCAAATGCCAATGAGCCAACCATCGGTAGCACATCGCGCGAACCGATGACTCAGGAACGCATTATATTTATAGCGGCATACTTTTTCTCTGCTCTCCGCGAAGAGGCGGGGTGAATCACGCAAAGTGTCGTTGCACGAAATCGTCGGATGAGTCGCGCGCAACCTCGTTTATTCTTTTTCCTTTCTGCTTCTATTGACTCTTAACCATCATAGTTAAATCTGAATAATGTATAATATCTATCACAAGATGGATTATCGATTTTTCGAATTTTAATTGAATTTTTTTGCCGAAATTAACTTTCCTTTTGTCAAATGTATAATTATCTGTATATTTTAAAGATTCGTATTTAAATTATATAAATAATTAGTACGCTCGCATAATCTGTCTAGTTTGTTAATGTCTACGCGACAACCGGCTGTGTTTGCGATGACGATGCTGTCGATTAGTATGTCAGTAGGTTGCAGATTTCAATAATCGCCCAAATTTGACGTTCGCCGAAGATCAAGATCCTACACGAGGTACTCGGAAAGAATGTTTTATTCGCGACAATCTTATATTTTTTTTCTTCCTGCACTGATAAATCATCTTAAGTTAAATTCGAATTACTTAAGAATTAGACAAGGTACCTTATTTTTGCTAATATTAAATAAAATATAATTTGTTCGCCATATAATTTTCTGAAGTATTCGATTTAATCGAAGAAGGTGCATGAGATTTTTGTGCAATTTATAGCGGTCATTTATCTCGTGTATACGTGAATAATACGTGCTATATATCTCTAGCATTTATGCTCGTTTATGTTAAAATTATTCATAATAAGTAAGAAACATTAGAGCGCAATTACATTAACGACAACGCCATGTATATTGAGGAAACTATTACGTGACCAATCCAAATTAAGCAACGTTACTTCTGAGACCTTGGAAAATGTTGTAGCAAAAATAAGAATTAAATGTATGTCAAAATTATTCTTTCCCATTTCGGCAACGATAAATATTTTATCGTTCAACTCGGCAGTAGCGAAAATTGTTTCCATTATCTCCCTCTCTCTCTATCTTTGGTTTCATGTTTTTTTCGTAAATTGAGTTAAATATTACTCAAATTCGTTAAAACAAAAACAACATAATTATGTATAATAAAAATCAAGATATATGCGCGCATAATCAATATATTACTGAAAATACTGTAAATTTCAAGATTATCCACTGGGTATGTCTTTGTTTGTCGTTTAATATCGAGTATATCTATATTATCAAGATATCATAAAAATATATCTATATATACGACACAATTCCTTTGACATGCAAAGGCATCTTTGTTCAAAGCAGAAATCTTATCGACAGATGGCATTGTTTCATCGAGCTGGGCCATACACATTAATAAGACATACCCAGCAATCTGCTCGTCGGAATCGAATGTCGAACCTTGCTATTGGCTACCTGCTGTTGGTACGCGTAGATTCGTCTAATAAACAACGTAAAACCCTGCGTCCCTGTGGGAGAT
Organism: Cataglyphis hispanica; assembly: GCF_021464435.1. Classification (NCBI taxonomy): domain Eukaryota; kingdom Metazoa; phylum Arthropoda; class Insecta; order Hymenoptera; family Formicidae; genus Cataglyphis; species Cataglyphis hispanica. The sequence goes on from NC_065954.1 coordinate 20,296,685, forward strand.
AACGCTTGGAAGATATGTCAAGACACGGTGACAAGCTGATAAGATTTTGACGACGGTTAGACAAATGGCCGGAAATCAAGTGGACATTGTGGAAATTATTTTGGGGTGTCTTGTCGCGACCGTTTTTCCTTTGAATTTGACATTTAGACGTCGATGATTGCCCATTATGTTAAATCACACACTGTACTCCTACTTCGTTATCAAAGCAGAAGAATTTGAGCGACAATGAGATACAATAAAAGCATGGAATAAGATATCATTGTTACGCAGGCAAAAACATCCGCGTGTAAGTAAATCGAGCGAGAAAAGTTGTCCGTTCCACTTTATTCGCTTGCTCGAATTCGTTTAACGAATTTAAGTTACAAGTAAATATACGGTGTAATTACGTGAAAGGGGACTGAGTCAGTTACGTGGAAAAGAAACGCGTCGCTTAATTAAAGAGAAACCATTGCTGAAAGAAGTGTCCTCTCTCTTTCTTTCCCAAGAGAACCGATATATTCATTATCATATATATGATATAAAATACGAGATAAACGGTAATAATAGAAAAAATATATTTTTTCTATTATATAATATATAGATGACCTTTTGAGAGATTAAGAGGATTCGACGCGTCTGAGGAAGACACTTTGCAATTCAACTCAATTCTTGAACCGATTCCAGTGAATCTTATACATATTATTTTATCGTCGGCCTTGTAACACGAGAGAGAGAGAGAGAGAGAGATTTTTATCTTTATTTTTTTTTCCGAGACGGAAAAGTCCAAAAAAAACTCCGTAAAAGCGACTGTGATTAAAATTTAATAATTAACAGACAAAATTCCTGAAAATAAAAAGGTATTAATTAATAAAAATATATATTTATCAAGAATAATTCGCGAAAGCGAAGTTTTAAACGTCATTACCAAGATAAGACACTGGGAGATAAAGAAATAAAAAATATGTTTGTGCTGCAAGAGTGTACTGACAAAGTATGAAAGTGCGAGATAACCTCTGTATCTACGGCGATAAAATAAAACACGTAAATTAAATTAAATTAAATCAATACACGATGCAAGATTTTTAAAGGGAGACAAGATCGGCGAGAAATAAAGTGCAACGAGGTTGAATAAAAAAACATTCTTCCTGTTTACACGGAAACGATGCACCTGTGATAATCACAGCAGCGACCATGTCTAAAGAACATGCGAATAATATGTTTAGTTTAAGCCTCAAGTTAAATCATTCTCGTCCAAGCTGTAATATCACATACAAACACCCAAATATTGTTTCCATTTCGAACTTATCGATTCGGTTGGTAATATATTGTTATGTTGTATATGCGTGCGTGTTATTTTTGGTGTGCGTGAAAATTTTAGATGAATTCATATGTATATGTGCGTGTATGTGTGCGCGCGCGTATGTAATGTGTGTGTGTGTGTGTGTGCGTGCATTGATTCTATGAATACCATTTGAATTGTGTACGCATGTATTTCGCTTGACAACTCGTTTACAAATGTACATATTGCTTGAATCTGTGCACGCGCGCGCGCGCGCGTGTTGTGTGTGTGTGTAAGTGTGCACGTAAATTACCAACGCACACTACGGGCACGGAGTCTGCGCAAACAGATAACGACTCGTGTCGTCAAACACAGGCATGAGGTAGATGTGCGTGTCTCGTGCTTGTATAGGACGCAAAAAGGTATCCTCTTATCGGAATCTTAACCAAATATACTTGTTTTTATGAGAAGAACGATAATGTGTCTCTCGATGCGCCATATCATTTTCTATCTCTCTTCTTCTCTCTCTCTCTCTCTCTCGCTCCCTTTCTCTAATCGTGTCGATAATAGTGTTCTATGCCGAACGATTTATACATTTGCATCGGAGCCGTTGCAACGACGTCGAAAGTGGGGAACGGGCTGTATGATATTATTATAAAGCCACTGATGATGCTAAAACGCTCCTCGATTTTCCACTCATCGACGTATATTTGCTAGATGCGTGATTATCACATAATAAAAGAATGAAAAGCAAGATCGCTATAAAAAACGATATAAAAAAAAAGACTTGCAGGTTTATAAAAAGCGATGATGCATAAGCGGTAGTTCATAATGTTCCACTTGTTAAAAAAAAAAAAAATAAATAAATAAAGATTAGTATTATTCCTCAATACTACATAAACTTTATCGTCTCATAAATGTAATTATTTAAGAAAACACACGAGAAAAAGGCACAATTTGCTTCGTGGAATTTAAATCTGCATTTTAAATCCAATCAATTAATTCAAGTTTACCAAAAAAAAAAAGATAAAAAATACTCTTCACATCTCGTATGAGCCTTGACAATGAATTTTCGATGAGACATTCGCGGAAAATGCCGGGCTCGCATAGCGGAGGCGTGTCCGCATTTTCTGCAGTTGCCACGGACAATTCTAAATCAACTACGGCGTCGAAGATATGCGCGTCGCGCGCATATCTCGTCGACAAAATATTTTCCTTCGAGACTCCAAGTTTAGCACAAGTTTAGTGTCGGTATTTTTCCTCGACTCTTGTGTCGTCGTCAAGCCACAGAGATTTATGCGAATACAACGAGATTCCTCGTTTTTGAATAGATCGGCAAGCTTTTGTCTCACTTTTCGGGAAAATCCTTTTCCATGGCCATGTCTCGGGAATTCGACAACCGTATGATTGATTTATTTGATGAAACAGGCAGCGGGTGAGCAAGAAAGAAAGAGAGAGAGAGAGAGAGAGAGAGAGAGAGAGAAAGAGATTCGAAAAGTTAAAACCGGATTTAGAATTCAAGGCTACGTTCACAAATAAAGAGAAGCGAGGTAAAAACAATATTTTAAATGTCACAAACCGAGCCGCTCTTTGAATGCCGTTTTAAATTAGACTTAAAGTTTTTACACACTAATCCTGCACATTCTCGCCGCGCATTTAACGTTAAAAATAACAACTTGGTCCCCTCACTTTATACTTTAAATCTCATTAATGAGCGTGATGTTCAAAATTGGACAAATCAAACTCGATATTCAGATGTAAAATGCGGTGTTGAATGAAATTAAAGAAAAGAGATGCATGTTTTACATATTAAAGATCTACAATTCTCAGGATTGAGAAAAGCGAAAAATACGTTAATCACTTCAACGAAAACACGGTAAGATTCGTTCGAGGATAAATCGCGGAATCGTGCTGTTCGTTACTTCGTACCTCGTCGTACTTGGAATCTTTATACACGTTCAATGGCTCTTTTGAGAGCGTGTGAGAAACGCATTAGTGCGAATGTATACGCGCGTCCTTCGGAGGCCCCTGCCTGTCGCTAACGTTTGCCAAGCCGAGCATGACGTTGACAGGGAAGAAGTAAACGCACGCGAAGGAAAGGCCAGAGTGCCTGTGTGCGCTCTGCGTCGCAGTCTGTTACAAAAATCTACTAATTATGTCCCGGGAATCCTACAAAAATATTCTTCACGAGATCGTGTAAAAAAAAAAGCTACGTTAGACTAATAGAAATCTAAGAATTTATCGCGATAAAAAAACATGTTTATATAACAATGAAAAAATGTGAAATATATCGCAGTATTTTGTACAGCGTGAAGCGAAAAAATAATACGTGCCGAGCCGCACGCGCCGATTGCGCAGGCATGCTTCATCGACAAAAAGATTCGATTGCGAGATATCGCGATAGTTGAACGATTCGTTTCGATAACAAAGCTACAAGGAACATGAACGTGCTTAAGAAGCGATTGTGGCAGATTTTAAAAATTAAAAAAGAGACACAAGTATCCCGATTATACGAGAATATTCGAACTCGAAGAACGGCTTTGCGAAATAAATTGATGCGTCATGGGAAAACACGTGCGTGTAAAGTTGCATAGAGACGTTGCGGAGAGACAGAGATAAAAAGGCAGAGAGAGAGAGAGAGAGAGAGAGAGGAGAAGGCAAGAAGAAAGAACTTTGAAGAAAAAAGAAGAAACACGCGCGGCACCATGCCTCTGCCAAGATAAAGAAAGTGAATTTCTGTTTTAAGGCGTTCCGCGGAAGGCATCGGCCCGAGAGCCTTCCGCAAGTAGTTACGATCAGATTTCTCGTTGGCGAACGCATTGGTGAGACCGAACGATGGATACAAGTTGCCATCTATCACAGCTAACGACCGCCAGCATCGTCTCGATTCCCTCTACATAGCCGTCTTCTCTTCTTCCTATCCGATAATTATTCCACTCGTCGCCAATAAAGATTTCGATGACCTTCCGCGACAAGTTTCAAATCGAGCCTGTAATTCTCACGATTGCAAAATATGTGGACCCAAGTCTTAATCCGAAATCGCGATGACTTGAAAATCTAACAAATAAATAATTATTAATCGAATGCTGCGAGTTCAATTTAGACGCTACAACTGATTTATCGATCTCTTGAATTTTTTTCGTTCTTTATGCTGGCGAAGCTGCAATTACGCAACGAAGCCGTCGAGATTTCTGCTCGCGAGTTATTTTATACTTGAGGGAGGGAGTTTCTTCTTCGATCTTTCCTTCAACGTTGGTTACGTACGACGATATGCAACCACCCTGTCTTTGTCTCCCTTCTCTCCGCGCTCGTTCCTCCCACTCGTTCTCTCCCAGACGGAGTCTCCGCGTCTTTCGCTGTGTGTATGTGTATACGTATGTTCGTTCGTTTTTATTATTAGCTATCACGCAACAATGGTTGCGCAATGTTTTTTATTAGCCGACAACTTCGCCAGGGCGATCGCGAAATCGCTCGATCTTCGATTTGCTCGTTCGAACCTTGTTTTGCTGTATCGATAAAGATAATTAATTGCTTTGAAAAATTTAATAAAGAGCGCTGTTACACAACGTTCTTTTCCTAAAAACTACTAAGAAACGCTTGAAAGAAATCCGTTGAAAAAAATAATTAATCTATATATGCTCATACGCGTTTGACATACGTGGACACGTGTACTATTACTTAATAATACAGACACGACGCGACGCGTGTAATATCTACATCTCCGATTACATACTTGATTTCTTACTAATCGTCTTATATATGTTGCATTAGTGATGATCCAAGAAACGCCACCGCATATGCTTCTCGAAATATCCGATATACTATTTATTTATTGGCTACAGTGAGCAAGAGCAGATTTTGGCGACGAAACAATAGTAGAGTCTCGCTCGTTGATACGACTTGTAAACGAGCTCGCGATATCACGTGCGAGCCACGTAACGATCCGCTGAAAATGCAGACGCGCGCGAGTTAACAGATCATCGTTGCGTATTTTCCGCGATGACGTTGCCGGATCGAAAAAAATCTCCTTGTCGACGTCGTCTCAAACGACGAAAGAATTGAGATTTTTGAGCCTGACTGTTAGGAAGAGACCTTGAAGCAGTAGTAATAGCGGTAAGACACAAATGCGTGTGTTGGTGAACATGAAGAATGAGACGTGGCATGATCCTGCCATATGAAGATGTATGTCATGCGTGGCACATTCTTGTCTCTTTCGGGCATCCCCAGAATACAGCCATGTAAAGTCCTTGCGATTTTACAATTCTCCGTAATAATGTCGCACATATTGGATTTTGATGATCCGTACGCGCATACGTGCAACTTTTCCATTCCCATCTTTCGAGAGGGCAACGTCCTGATGCTTACGCGTCGCCCTTCCCCGCGAAGAGAGGATAATGATGAAAAAGAGAAGGAGGAGGAGGAGGAGGAGGAGGAGGAGAAGAAGAGAGAGAAGGAGAAAATTGAATGACGACACATCGACGTTATTGTGACGTGTAGGGTGCAAACGCTGCGTCACTTATTGAATTCCGCCAGCTTAGAGAACAAGTCAGTTGCGCGAAACGACTTTTCCGAAATCGTTTAGCCACACGTGCACGTAAGCGCGTAAGAGCTTTCTCCTTCTCTTCCTTCGTGTGCACCTGACCTGGCACGTGATCAACGCGCGTTTTTTTTAATTTTCTCTCTCTTTCACTCTTGAACCATTTGTTCTTTACTCGAGTTCGTTGCCATTCGTTGATAAGATCGGACATATTCGTAAACGTCACGTTTTTCTGGATTCTATTTTTGTTTTTTCTCTTATTAAGAAAACTCTGAAGATCATCATCTCTTATTTTTATTATTCATTCTTTTCTATTTTTACCTGTCAATGGCCAGCCAGATTAGATGCCCTTTTTTTCGGGTCAGCATAGACCAATTAGAAGAAGACGTTCTTTATTCGTGGTACTCTCGTATCGCAAGGCGTAATAACACGCTCCTCTTACTTTCTCGAGGCCTTTAAACGAGCGAGGAGAATACGGAACGCATCGCGCTCCGGAGCCAGTCGTCGAGTGGCTGATTCTAGCGGCTCACGGTCCACCTTATATATCCGTGAGGTTCGATCACGTGGTTCGCGTTCGCATCCAGCATCCCCCACCCATTGCCCCTTTACCGTAGCTACATACATGCATACAGCTCGACCGACGTTTCTCGTTGTATATATATATGTGTATATAGGCCTCTCGGCTTGGAGCCAAATGAAGAAGTCGCCTCGCGGCTAGGTTAAAGAGCGCTTGCGCCGCGACGTAATACACATATACATACATTTGTACACGTTGAACACGCATACAATATCCATACATATCGCAAAGAAACCAGACGGCCAACCGCGTTGAGAAGCACATTATACGGACACAATGCGATGTCGCACATTTTTAAATCCTCAAGTCCTCGTAAATCGCCGTGCAGATTCGCGAAAGTGACATACATATGACACGTGACACGTGACGAGGATCCGTGTGATGTATGTATGACGTCGCGGGTATACGAATAACGTAACGATTGTGCTTTTGTGACGAAAGCATAGCTCTTGCGGCAAAGAGAATGATTAATGTCATACGGATACTTTTTTACTTTTCTTCCGCTGCTTTCGAATCGATCGCGTTGTTTTTTTCATTTAAGATGCTAAATGACATTTGTACATTCGAGCAAGATTTCATCGAGCAAGAGGTTGCTTTAAAGTTGACTATTATTCTCGTTATGCTACCGAATCTCTCCAGTTTCTTGTCAATTATTGGCTGCGTAATTATTTTTTGGAGCGCGTACAAATTTCTGTTAAATTTTCATAATTTTCTCCATAAAAAAAAAAAAAAAGAAAAAATCAAATATGTCATAACAGAGAATAATGTATCTTTACGGTAGCACGATTTCTTAATCGTAATCAGGATAATAGCCAAGCATCAATGAGCAAGTAAAATCATGATCAACGACTTAAAAGGGTTAAAGGAGGAGACGAAAGAAAGAGAGAGCCGAAAGGCTATTGCTCGCGAGATAAGCTGTGCGAAGTGGGTTCGGGTTACTCTGTAAACGACCTTCTTAAAGACGGGTCGAGGAGGCGCGGACCGTTGCGATAGTAACCTACATAGCGGCGATGGACGACAGAGTAGAGGCAGGCTGCTGATCGAGCGCCGCTTAGACTTGTTTACGGAGGAAAAGATGAGACAGCAAAGAAGACGAGGATCACGAAACGCTATGGCAAAGTTACTGTTATGAATATGTGGGAATAATTTTCATAGACCATGCGTGACCGACGTGGCTTCCCATCCTGTCTTCTCTGTCCCATCTTGTGCGATTGCTTGTGCTCAATGAACCATGGCCTATGGAGGAGAAGCGGGCGTTCCACGTTCTACCATGGATGCGACCTACTGGTCTTGAAACTCATCATTATGCGCGTTATAAAACGACGCTGCACGTTGGTGATTATAATACATATGCTCTCCGCCGAGAAACGGCGGATTCGCGTTTTCGTAATAGAGATACAGCCCACCAGAGAGGGAGAAAGGAGAAAGAGAGAAAGCGAGAGAGAGAGAGAGAGATATGACGATGTAACATTTCTGTTCTAGCTTCGAAACGCGCTCTCGTTGCGCGAAATAAACGACATAATGCATTTCGCAAATGTAATTAAATTAAAATATTAATTTTTCGAAAAACTATTGCAAACATTTAAAATAATTTTTTAAATACAAAATAACATTAGGTTTTGAATATGTATGTATATATCGTATACGCGATTAAAAAATTTGTAGCTGGAGAAAAAGAGAGAGCATATATACTCTCTCTTTTTTCTTCCTCTAATGAGTAAGTGTATATATTTTTTATTAATTAATAAGAATTACAGAAATTTAAAAAGATATTGAGATCAATTTTCGATATGTTACATTAAAGCTTTTAAAAGACAATTTTATTTAATCTAACGAAATGACCAAAGTTTACAAAATGTCAATATTTTGAATACTCTTGCTTTATTTTGGAGATATATCGAATGAAAGAGGAGCGAAAAAGATGTAAAATACCGCTTAGCGATATAAAGAATTTTTATGTATATTAAGTGTATTAACGTTATTTTTCATCATCTCTTTGACAAAAATCTGCAATATTTTAAAAGACAGCAGCTGTCTGATTTCTCGACTCCCAGTCGTGATGAAGTGGTCGAGATAAGAATGCGTGTACTTTGCACGCTGTCGAATGATATCGATTTATCATTCTCGGCATTCATTGCCGCGTAAGAGCAGACATTGGAGCATTTCTTCGCGGCGTTGTCAACCATCAGATTTAAATAACTCGACCCAACAACCAGACAACACTTGTGTATTCGACTAACAAGTAATTTTCGATAGCTGCAAGATAGAACCAAAGATGATAAACTGTCACTAGATCTTGGAATAATTTTTTTTTTCTAGTAAATATTTAATCTTTTTGCGAACACGCTTGATTGATGAATAAGCTTGGACGAATAATCTATATATCCAAATAATCATCTTCGGCTCATCTTTCGCCTATATTTTCTCAGAAAGATACATAAGATATATATATTACAAGTTTAAATTTCTCTTTAAGAAAAGTCATCTTTATAACGAACCTCCGTATGTATCAGTTCCGATTATTAAAACAAACATCTCTCGAAGGAAAATTATTTGGTCGCGTCGCGGAATCTTTCCGCGAGAGATTCCATTGAATCGCGTCGAGAAGCTTTCCGAGAAAACGACCAAACTGAACGCGAGGGCGTTCAGTTGAAAGCGATGAGGAAGGAGGACACCGTGTGTATTACGCCCACCAGGCGTTCCATGACGTCATCGGTCGTCGATATTACAACCCTTCTCGAGAGAAGAAGGGTCGCGCGATGCTTCCTGCTCCCGAAGCTTCTTCTTATATCAATGCGCGTCACGTCTATTACTCGAAAAATTCGCATCTTGTAATCATCAATCGGATCGAACGTGACACTAATAATCAAAGAATGATGACGCCACGATACTCTCTCTCTCTCTCTCTCTCTCTCTCTCTCTCTCTCTCTCTCTCCACTATTTCGGGAAAGCTGCGTGCTGTCGGACGCACGCGCGATTTCTAAAATGTGCGGAGAAGGAATTTATGTAAAAGGAGCTCCTGACTTTTACAGGATTTCATAACACAATGCTTAGGTAATGGCACTAATAAATTATGATAAAGAACGGCAATTATAAAAATTATCGCATTAAAGATAAAAGAGCGCGACATGTCCTCAACATAAGGTGGGACGCTTCGTCGACGCTTCGTCAAACCGCGGCCGCTGTTTATTTCCGTCGACCGTGTCGTCTATTTTGGGGCAGCGTCGGATCGAATATGCTTTTTCGTTCCGGTGTTTCGAGATCAAGGAACAACTCTCTCGTATTCTCTCTCTCTCTCTCTCTCTCTCTCTCTCTCTTTTTCTCGCATATTCTCTATACGCTCCCTCGGCGTATAAAAATACAAGCGAGTGAGAAAAGGTAGGAGGACGATCAGCTGTGTCGTCCAACGTATAAATAATTCCCGGCCCACTTTTACAATGGCTGTGCAATGCGCGAAGCTGCCCCGCTGCTGGCGGAGCTGATTGTCGTCGGCGTTGTCATCATCGTCGTGATTGTCGTCGCCAGTCAACGTGCTTCAAAGAAGACAAAGTGTGAGAGGAAACTGCGAAAGGGGACGTTATTTAATGCTCCATCGAAACTCGGCGAGATGAGGGCGAAGCCTTTTTTTTTTTTTCCAGAGAGCTACCCTTTACGGAATAATCGATGCCCAAGTAATTATATGTTTTTCACTTTCCTTCCTTCTCCTCCTCGCAAAAAATTGCAACAAATTCGCGTTAAATTAGTGTTTAATTAGCGTTAAATATTAATCGATGCGCATCAAATTTACCTTGATTACGCGCGCACGTAGACTTGAAATCTTATTCCGGTTTCCTTCCAATTTCATTATGAGGGACAATTCGCAAAGTATTCTTCGTAAAATTGCTCATCACTCTCAATTAAATTGATGTACGAGAACTTCCTTGCCGTATTATAATAATTTGCGTTTCTCGTGCGTCTCCGCTGCAATCGCTCGTAAAATCGCGATCGACGTCGCAAGCCTCGCGATTAAACTATCAGCGGAATAACCTCGAGCGTTAACGGAAATGCATTCAACTTGCGAATAAACGCAAGTTGTACGAGTGAAAGAGAAGAGAGCTGAGAGAGAAAAAGAGAGAGACATCGACACAGTTAATTACGACGGCGTAGAACATGCGATGCAAGCGACGCGTTACACTTTATTGACGTTACGTCAATCGTTAAACATATATGATCATTCTTACACGCTCATTTATACGATAAAGAGCAGCCTGCTTTCGCCGCAATCGATCGATCGCATCACCATTTTTCCAAGATTCACCATCATGAATATTCCGGTTCTCTAGCGGCGGAGGCTCAAGAAAAGTCAGAAGGAAAGTCGGTTACGATAAAAGTCGATCATCTGAGAACCTCCATGTCAAATGACCAAGTGTCGGCGGCAAAAGAGGAAGTAACGATGAAATTTCAGTTAAATGCCGTTCTAACACTCGTTTATTTTACCAGGCTTGGCTTGTTTATCAAATTGAAAGAATGTTGGTCGTGAAAGAAGCGACGTGTAAGCACGATTGTGTGTGTGTGTGTGTGTGTGGCCACGAGAAGAGGAGAAGACATAGAAATGCGAACGCCGCGACTCTCGTCTTACGCATTCGCATGTGCTTTGTGTAAGCGCGGCACATTTTTACGCGAGGCTGCAAAATTGCTGTAAACAAATTTCACTTGTGCATCGATCTCGACAGGGATATGACGGATACGGACCTCCGTTGTCCAAGCGTATTTCAATCCGTGAAGGATTAACAGTCACTTGTTAATACATCGAGAGGAGAGGAGAACGAGGAGAAGAGTCATTTAAGCGCTAATAAATATAGTAAAAAGATGCGCTCGAGCAGCTAGCAAAGAGAAGGCGGCAGCGGAAAGAGGAGGAGGAAGAGGAAAGACCGAAGGAAATTCGTGTATGGGGAACAACGGTATAGCGAGCTCCATTCAGTGTAAAGCCAAGCGAGGTAACGGTTTCCGGGCAAGGATGTGGCACAGCCTACATACCTTCGATATGAAGTAGGAGAAAGAGGTAGCAAGACAGAATGAGACGCTGGCGAATCAACGAGAAAAGAGAGAGAGAGAGAGAGAGAGAGAGAGAGAGCCATGGACGAGAAAGAGAAAGAAGGACAAATCGTCATCGTTGCCGGATAGAAACGCAATTCTGTTTGCTTCCACTCGCTAATAATCTCTGATGTGAATACAAGCTCCACGAATCGAAATTGCTGTCGAATTCTTTGTGGCGCGTATAAGAAATATGATACTGATAACATCGAAATACATGTTATCATATCAGAGTATGATGAAAATTTTTGACGATATTGTCGATATCGAAACCGATATCACATCGTAGGAGATCGTAGGCTGATCCTATGACTCGCTTTCACTAACTATTAGACTTGCAATCTTGTCCTATATTGCGACATACGTCTTTGCAACAAACCTTTTCAAATTGCAACAAATTTTTTCCTTGTACGGAGAGAGGAAAGGAGCAAAGTCTCTACAAAAAGAGGATGTCGGGAGAATTAATTTACGCGGAGAAACTCTCAATAAAGAGATCGTTATTCGGTCCGTTCGCTCACTCACGGTAAACGCTGGTCGAGAGATCCGAGATTGGCCTTTTTTTTTCAGACGGTCGTTAAATTTGTTCGTTTCTGGCAGTCGAAGGACCGCCGGCGAGCGCATTATACAAGAACACTTTCGCCGGCGTACTTGCTTTTACCTCCTACCAATCTAAAAGTGTATGGATATTCCCCTCCGTTCCTTCTTGAGAAGGCGACACCTGAAGAACCGAACGCCGAGCGTTATGCCCCTTCTACCGAGTGTCTTTCTCTCTTTCTCCTGTCTCTAACTCTCTCTATCTTTCTTATTGGCTCCTGTGAAGAATCCGGATCTACGCCTCAAGGTTTACATAAAAGAGGCTCTCGTTCGTAATGATCGATCTGGTTGTCCTTGTGGATTTTCCGTCGCCTTTCGTTTTAATTCGTTCGCTTAAAATTCAGAGCAAATTCTTCGCAATTTGCAAAGTATTATACAGATGGAAAAAAAAAAAAAAGAATCTTAGAAAATTTTTTTTTTAGTATATTGTATATGCAAAGCCATATTAAAAACCCATATTATTTTCTTAATAAGCATAGATTCCTGATAGAGAGAATTAAGAACGATGGAAGATAATTCAATTATTTTTTCAATGTGCGCGACAAGTCGGCGAACGTGTATATAATTAAATATTTTTCTCGACTTCTTTTGCTGAAATATCTCGAACGAACCGCGCGATCTCGTCTCAACGATCGTGATGGGAACGAGAAATCTCTTCGACGTATGTTTCGACATCGCACGTTGCCCGGCGGCGGTAACACCTGTGCCGCCTTCGAGATGCCGTTCTTTTCTCACGTGAAAAAAGATCACTTGTCCTTTTTCGCCGTTCGCGATCTACTTAATTGATCTGCCAACGATCTAACGTCCCTCGTTAGACCGCTTCGGAGCGTATTCGGCCAGAATGACTCCCGTTATTAACGAGGTTCTCAATATTCATTCGGCAAGGTTAACAAGCAGCTAATTCTCTGCCGCCGATTAATCGAGTGTATTCGGCGTTGATAAACGCATTCGAATGCTGAAAAAGTATGCATTTTATTTTCTTTACCGAAAAGCGCATTCGTCGCAAATAGATTGTCTTATTTCTTTTTCTTTTTTTTTGTCTTTTATCGCGCTTGTCTCCTAGAACGCGCACGCGATAAAATCCCACAACGTGCTCATCATCATTATATAAAATCTGATATCCGTTTGTATAAATAATCAAGTTATTATCACTTTGCAAACAATAGAATTATGTGATGAATTAATACGCTGTATGTTTAAAGATGCCTTACGTCGTATCGAAATTTCTATCATTATCTACATTTAGCATTAATACTTTATATAGGATGGTCTATAATTCGTAATACAATCGGCAAGAGACTAATTTTTCATGAAAAAAATAAATCAAAATTGTAGAATAAAATTTTCTCAAATGGAGTTTTGTTTTTGATAAAATCGCCCCGGGCACTTTGCAAGTAAGGAAGTTCCACGGATCCAAGTATAAAAGAAAAAACGACAGCGGTGGCGGTGGATTGAATCTAGATAGCGTTAATATGGTCAAAGTGAGACAAATTCCTTGGCAACATCTACTGTGCATTGCCAAGAGAAAAATTAACTTTTCCGGTTGCCGGTTGTCACTGACAAAGTGACACATCGTGATTAATTAATTAAACGTTCGTATAAAATTTTGGAAATTTTTATCGATTAAAAGTTTGCAGTAATTCTACACGATATTATATATAGTAATTAGCATATCTAATAATATATAGAATACACATGTATAATGTATAGATGAAATACTGTTAATAGTTGAATTGCAAATAATTTATTAATTAATTATGAATAATTTTCGTGATCAAAATGAAACGTACAGAAGGAAGATGATACGTTTGCTATTTGTCTCAACTCTCTAACCGTAAACGTCTTAAGTAAAGCGCGAATATTATACATCTTGTGGAGCAATTGGCGCGCATTTAATCAGACGTGTTATCAGTCGACCAGTTGCTCCTCTCCTATCAATTATTTTGTCTACGGGTTTATCTTTTATCGCACCGCTGCAATTATTCAATCAACGACAAAATCAGTACATCCGTATTTTGTTGAGAAAATTTGGAAAGTCCGTGATTTATTGTCGTTTCATGCCCATCGACAAATTTCGCGCAATTTATTAATATCACATATATGCGAACATGATATTTTCGAAAATTATACGTGACATTGACATTATATCGCGTGAAATGATGAAAGCTTTTCGGTTGACTTTTCACAATCGCGCGCGATTGTTTGACATTAATGTGCCGCCATTGACGATTGTTATTGCCTGTGGCACGTACATAGCGCTTGTTGCGTAATTAATGTACGCGAAAAGTATAATACGCATATGATAAATAAAACACGTCGATCTTTTCGGTAAAGTTAACAAGTTACGACATACACGATGGAATTCTTGCTATAAGAAACGAAAGAATTCCGTCAAAAATGTTTATTATATTTCAAGTACCATAACAACCCATATATGTATGTATATTGGAGAAAAGAAAGCAAAAATATACTTGAATAAAAATTGAGCTTATATAAATATTGAGATTCGCGACAGTTGCAGTTTATTTTTTGCATGTATCGATATGGCATGATTTCGACTTCAAAGCGCAACGATATGACCATTGCAGGTGAAAGAGAGGGTAATTTTTCGGTTTACAGTCCAGTACACTGCCGTATATACACGGTTGTATTTTCGCAAATATTGTGCGAATTAAATGGCACACGCGTTAATTTCATTTGTGAAAAGTGAAACATCGCACGAATAATAATTCTCGAAAGGTAAAAGAATAACTGAAATATTCGTTATAAATCGTACGTAAATAATTGACGCAATTATTCACTCTACTTTTTAATCTTTTATCGTACATATGTCATGTTAATTGTACATATTATATTTAAAAAAGATAATATAAAATAATGTTATCGATATCATATTTTAAATTAAGCATTCCTAATCTTTAAAAACGCAAGAATTTTTATCTTTTATCTGCAAGACTTTTGCAGAAAATTCTTATTTATATCGTATATGGAGAAATCTTATCCGAGAATCATTTCTGGTAGAAACAAATCGGTGCTATTTTAATCTTCAAAGAAATAGATAAAAGTAACATCGTTCCATCGCGGGCAGCAAGTCTTCACCTATCTTTGCCCGCGCGAGCGATAAGATAAGTTGACCAAAGAATAAAGATTAGTTTTTGTTTTCCGGATGATAAAGCGTTCTTTAACGGAATAAAAATAAAAATAACTGTTGTAAACTGTTGCCGATCCTGTATTTGGTATTCCGATATGTGGCAATTTAAAAACAGAATTACTAAAAATCAAGATCTCATTTTATATATAAAAATCAATTTATTATATGTCCCGCATTAAGTCGTACGTAAATCAGTTTGTAACAGATTATATATAATTGCCATTACGTTTCGTGTACTTTGATTTAATTGTAGGTATATATGGCCGTATATGGCCAATGGTGTATAGAATATATATGATCGACTAACATAGTCCGTGCGAAATAACTCCTTCCCGATGGCGGAGTGAAAGTTATTCGTCGCTAATGAATTCGTAATTTCAACAAGTAGCCCGCTACAAGTCGCCGCTTGCGTTACGATCTGAGCGCGTATCGATGAAGAAGGAGGGGGGCGAAAGGGGATAGAACGGGCAGAATAGAATGGCACAGAGAGAAGGAGAGAGAGAGAGAGAGAGAGAGAGAGAGAGAGAGAGAGAGAAAGAACGACATTATGCGGAGAGTGCACACAGGCACGCGCGCGCGTACAATCGCAGCCGTTGGTTGGTTAGTTGTTGCGCTCGCACGATCGCGCCCGGAATTTCCGGCCTAAATCGTTCACACCGTCCGCCACGGCTTGCTTACGCGACCTTGCCGCGGATTTCACTCGAGGACTTTGAAAGCGAGACGGCAAAGTTCCGCCGCCGTAAAGTTTCCTCCGCGAATGGCCAGATATCTTTTATCGTGTAAAAGTTGCTAATATTTTCTACGATCTTGAAATTATAAACAAATTCGTCATTAGAGAGTTTCTTTCGGAGAGGTGTAACTTTCATTAGAAATGCATTATAATTATCTCATAATATTATAGCTTCTTAAAAAATTTCATATATTTAAATTAAATTTCTTACACATAATACAACATAAAAAGTTGTGCGTGTACATGTCAAACTCTACATGTAGACAAATAAATATAATTATGAATTCATTAATTCTTATAAGACGGAGCCCAGTAGTATTCAATGAAAATATGAGAAAATAAGAGACGGATGTTTATCTAGGTTTATTCGATGTGCGCGCGATATCGCGATGTGTGGCAGATTTAGAAGCTCGATGATCGCGACAGGAAGTAACAAAATTCTCCGCGAGCCTAGCAAGCGAATCGCGGCTTCGAATGCGAGAGGACTACATATCTTCTGACTTAATTAAAGTAACGGAATATACAAGCATCCATGGCCGAAATAAATTATATATCTTTAATATTTCTTTATACACATTTCTTTCAATTATCTTTATTATATTACATCGGTAAAGAGAGTTTTAGCATTTCTTTTCCACAATATTGATCTATGTAACTGATAATTTTAGTTTGCTAAATCACACTGTCGTGTCATTGTATCTAGATATGATAAAACACAAACTATATAATTCCTTAAGTGAACAACCTAAGTAAGATAAAGAAAAAATTGGAAAATTACGTCATGTTCATTGTCTGTCTGTGTTAAAATTACACACATTTCTGCAGATAACAAAGATTTATCATATGCAAATACAACGATATTCGTAATTTCTGAATAATGTAATTGTAAATTATCTGAGTACATATATAATACATTATAAATATAAAATTTAAAAACAACTCGAGACAATTTTCATAAATTAAATAATATATTAATCCGTTTGTTGTGTTCTACAATTGTACACTATACCATTAGAGTTCAGTCTAGGACAGATATGCGTATTTTGCGTCATTATTTTAAATTCAATTCAAGACTTGTTAATTAATGTATCTTTTGTGTTCTTTTGTAACTCAAAATAAATAAAATTGTTATTCGCGCGCGCTTCTCAAGCCCTTCTATTATTTTGTTTATTATTTTCATCGAAACCTTTCGTCATTATATTTTTACATATAATTTATGTTATTGACGGTAACAACATATATAAATCATCTCCTTATATATAACACCATTCTTTTCCACCATTCATCTTTTGTTCAATCCAACGCAAGAATAAACGATACCTTTCATCAGTCCCCGTATTAACATTCATCGATCATTATTATAATTTCTCTTTTATTAAAATTATTATCTCAAGAAACTCTTCTCTCTTCACGGTATATGCATGCCCTTGCGTGACAATAAGACATTGAAAAGGGGAAACTATTTGTTTCCCGCATAGTTCGCGTAGCGTATAGTTCGCATGAGGAAAAAGTTGGCGCGCGCGGACGGCAAGCGGTGAAACTGCCGCGTGGCGTACACAATTTTCAAAAGACACAAGCCTGCTTGAAACCGGTACGCCAAGTAGCGCTGTGTTTATATGTGGTTATATGTACATATAACCGGTGTGCCTTTTCCTATCCAGGCCGCGCGCTACGATACGTCGTCAGTTGCCGCACACAGGAAGCAGGGAATCCAAAACCGCACGGCGACACTCTACTTCCGGCTCTTTACACGGCTCCTTACGTTCCTCGTAGACTTTAAAATCCGTTTACGTTGAGCTTCGCATACACACGACTTATATGAGGAACATCTGGATGTAACATGATTTATCGAATCGAAAAAGCGAGCGGAAAAGCGAGCGTGACAATGTAACAATCGCGAAAGATTTATTAAAGTGTCGCGCGTTATTTATTGCATTTATTTTTCACATTTTTTTTTTTTTCTTTGTAAAGATTTTCAGCGATTAAATTGAAATTTAATTAAACAATGTGATATAGCTCTTTAAATGCTAACGACATTAAATGACAATTATTTTATTAAGACAACAAAAATTAAGATTATTAAGATTTTGCAGTAATAAAGTAATATCTTGCGCACAAGTAAGCTTGAAATTAATTGAGAAAATGTAAAATACATACTTTGAAAGGAATGTGATACTCTTAGATTATATTAGTCTATAAAGCATAACCACACGTTTTATTTTATAAACATTTGCGATATTTAAGAGAAAGGAAAGAGAGAGAGAGAGAGAGAGAGAGAGAGAGAGAGAGAGAAATGTCAGTAAAGCGAGAATTCGCGCATGGTAATTGTCCGGTAATTGTCTCGCGCGGATTTAACAAATTATCAGGGCGATAATCTTGCGGCCATAGGGCAAGAGAGCGTGGAGGAAAAGGCCGTTGTGTAGAAATACGATCTCCTGCATGTATACAACACGACGTGTGTCCGACGAGTGGTCTCGCGCGGGGAAGCGCGATCGATAAAGGTAATTTATTCCCCTTTTACGTTCCCGTATCCCCGATAATTAACTGCTACGCGATGTCCGCAGCCCCCGCGATAAGAACGGTTTGAACTGTGGCTAGAAAACCGTCGACGCGACGCCACGGATCTTCTTGCTTTTTTTTCGAGAAGGCGCGGCGCCTTTCGAGTCTGCCGCAACGTCGCGAAAGCTCAAGCGAGAGAACAGCCCCCTGTAATTAATTACACCCGCAGTGATTAATGATTTTGTCTCGTTCGTCAACAAACAAGGCGTGCAAGCTTCGTTATTGGTTTAGCAACGCTTAATCGTTGAACCAGAGTGAGCTTAGAGCTTGATGAAGTATCGATACCATTATCGATTAGAGATGATGGGTACCGCAAGAGAAAAAGATGTACATATGTTGCATCTAACGGATCAAACGATAACGAAGAAGATTAAGATCGAAATTTGTCGTGCAGTCTAGGCACGGTACCGCTATATTAGGCTATTTTATTCTAACGGCACTGGCACCTACTAATTATCCGAAAATTTCTTCAACGGTATCGGCTGACGTAACGCAGCCGGTTTTAAGTTTGGCACGGGCCTCCACGGCTATCCCCGAAGAACGCTCTCGAGCGTTCAGCCGCGCGATAGCATTAATTAATCAAGAGCGACATGACAAAGCTCGACAAAGCTAAAATTTTATAAAGTAATTTTATATTTTCGACACGCTTGTTATCATCATGTGCATTCGCTGATAATAAACTTACTTTCACGATCGCTGCACGTGTTACATAAATTTGACTTTAACGTCCTATCGTCGATACGACGTTATTATTGGACATTAATACGTCGTGGATTTAACTTTATTGATTTAGAATCAATTTTGAAGAAACAAACTATTTAAATTCAATCTCTGTAAATACTGTCTATAAATAGAATATCCAAGAATATCCTTAATATACCTACATGTATGATTCACGGGCGGCTATCGCATGTACTAAGAGATAGTTCAAATATTCTTATACCCTTGTGCGTTAGATGGAATTTTCCACAATGAGATCTAATCGAGAGATATGAGAAGCGATAGAAAAAAGATAGAGAGAAAGTTAGAGAGAGAGAGAGAGAGAGAGAGAGAGAGAGAGAGACAGGAAAAATCATGGAAGCACATGGCGGATATACTCAAACCCAAGTGCATATTTTATGTGAAATTGTTCTCGCGACAGAAAACTCGCGTGCGATTGTCGCCTCTTCACTTTGACGTATCGCTCGCTCCTCCATCATAAACCGGAAAATGCAGAGGAAAGAATACAATATCGACACTACTTATGGCTGTATATAATCGACTTGGTCGATCTTGCAAGAATAGTAAAAGTAAATAATATTCACTATATCGGGTAGTGAAAATTAAAAAGTTTGCAAAGAATTTTAACATCGATTAATAATAAAACATGTGGCTAAAAAATATTTCTGTCAATATTTTTTAGCCACATGTTTTATTATTAATCGATGTTAAAATTCTTTGCAAACTTTTTAATTTTCACTACCCGATATAGTGAATATTATTTACTTTTACTATTCTTGCAAGATCGACCAAGTCGATTATATACAGCCATAAGTAGTGTCGATATTGTATTCTTTCCTCTGCATTTTCCGGTTTATGATGGAGGAGCGAGCGATACGTCAAAGTGAAGAGGCGACAATCGCACGCGAGTTTTCTGTCGCGAGAACAATTTCACATAAAATATGCACTTGGGTTTGAGTATATCCGCCATGTGCTTCCATGATTTTTCCTGTCTCTCTCTCTCTCTCTAACTTTCTCTATCTTTTTTCTATCGCTTCTCATATCTCTCGATTAGATCTCATTGTGGAAAATTCCATCTAACGCACAAGGGTATAAGAATATTTGAACTATCTCTTAGTACATGCGATAGCCGCCCGTGAATCATACATGTAGGTATATTAAGGATATTCTTGGATATTCTAAATTTATAGACAGTATTTACAGAGATTGAATTTAAATAGTTTGTTTCTTCAAAATTGATTTTTACTTAACCTGTGCTTATTTTTCTTTTTGATTAGCGATATTACTCGAGATATCTCCTACTTTCAACAAAGTATACATTTGTCTCAACGCGCGATAAATTCGATCTTCCAAGTCTGAGATCATTACCTAAGAGAACTCGCTCTTTAATCCGATATTGCGTTACGGGGTTTGAAATATATTATAGTCGTGGCGTGTGTGTTGCGAAGAAACATTCTTAATAGTCAAGTAAAAAATTACCGTTACATAGTCAACATTGGCCATTTCTCGTTTCCAAGATAAAACATACCGTATGTAAATCATCCAAATGAGGGATGTTAATTATATCTATAATTATCAATTGACCCGCGCAATAGCTCTCTAGCGCAAATCGAGATTTTAGTCGTATTTATTTATGGAGATTTTCGTTGCTATGCCATTTCGTTATCATCTCTCTGCGTATAAATTTGCACAAAAAAATTTTAAAATTAATTTAATAAATTGAGATATTAATTTATATTTTTTTAAATAAATCTAGATATTTTAAAATATTAAATTTTCCTATCCCATATAAATACAAGATCAAAAGTTCATCGTATCATCAGCAATCGAAAATGTTCAAAAAATTTTCTAAACATTTTCGACATCGTTAAAGCACAAAGAGACGGTTTATCGATATGCATGATCGAGAGGAATAAAGAGAAATTGGAGGTGAAATTGTGGTAGTTTAGTGGTTGCGAGTAAAGAAGCGCGAGAGCGACTCGCGCGATGATATCTCTGTCGCGGTACGAGAAGCCAGCTAATAATTTTCAATGTATACGTCACACGAACGAGAGGAAATCCTGTTTTGCAGGTTTGAAATCCTTTGGTTTTGGCGTCGTGTGTGTCGTATCGACGATAGGACGATAAAGTCAACCGTCCCTCATCACGTCCCACATACATACATAGTGTTATATATACACACACAGTATGTGTGTGTATGTCGGACGAGAATTCGCCGAGATAGCCAGTTTCTTCAAAGGCTTGATGTGAAAAAGTTTGCCAGTGCCAAAAATAAAAATGTCGATAAAAATTGCTTAATTTTACGATAAAATATAATTAGCTCATTCGTAAATAATGTTCATATCGGAAAAGAAATAATACTTCTCGCGACAAGAATGCATATATGTAGGGTAAAAATATCTCCTTATGTAAAACTTAAATTCTCTCTTTCTCTGTCATAATTTTGCATCTATCAAAATGTATTAATTGTAACATTCTTAGCCCTTTTAATTCACGTAATCTTTCTTTTTTAAAAGAATTTTAAATTAACGCTTAAAATATATTAATATTCCGGCTTTTGCGACTCAAACGTCCGCTCACTTTACCTTAAAATTAATGTGGACGTATCCACGGTATCTAAACTCGTATTATCGGATAGCATTGGACCGTTTATCATCGAGGAGAATTTTTAACAAACCTCACGATTGTCTTTTCACCCCATACCTCACTGAAAAACGAGAAGATCTGCGAGACAAAATGAAAAACGAGGCGAGAAAAAAGTCAAGCTCGACAAAAAGATCTCTGAAACTAGTTTCGCCAGACACTTTGCAGCCCGTGACCGGATTGAAAAATTTTATTTGACGGTTGTTCAATTGTGCGTGAATCGCCTCTTGCGTTTATCTCTTCCAGAAATCGGTAGAGATTTATGTGGACATGATTTATGTGAACAGAGTCTTAGCTAGGCAAGATACGTCGCCGTTTGCAACAAATATCGATAATATGCAACCAATAATAACCAATAATAATAATGACAACGCGTTTCGTATCCGCAATTGTTGATCTTCGTATAGTGATGCAGAAAAAGATTTTGTTCGCCGCGACGAAAGATGCGTTCGATTTAATCTCTTGCGAGAACGATCGCGCACTTTTACGTAGCTGAATTACAAATCACGCTGATTTTTCTAGAGCAATCGCATGCGAGACGATAAATGCACATACGCCATGGACATAAGATAACAAATCACGTGAATGAATGGCGTAAACGAGAGAAAAAAATAATTGCCGCGAGAGAAGCGTAACACCCGCATATCGCCGTTCGCGGTCGCCTACATACGCACAAGGCCGCGACGATTAAAGACACACCTATACGGTATCCTACAACTATCGTTTTCTTCATCTCGTTCGAATATTTTATTACGGATATTATTAATTTTCCTATATAGTAAACATTTCTCCTCGACAAAAATTCTTAAAAATGTTTCATACTAGGTACATTAGATTAGTGATCAAATATTGAAGAAAGACATTGGTTGACGAAAATAATTATTGTTGAGAGATTTATCGTAATGAGTCACCCTGTATATACACGTATCCTCCGCATCGCGCGTATCCATCCTATTCGCAATGTCGAATTTTGTTTACGTTAACGCTACGTTTATATTATTCTGAAAGGGAAGTTAGTACTATGATAGAATAAGCGGTTTTCGATCCAAATTATTGTTTCGCATCTCGTTATTTCCTGCTATTATATATAAAAAAAAAAAAAATGTTAAGTGACCGATCTTGTCTGTTATATTTATATATAATGGGTAACGAAAAAAAAAAATCTATTCGCTCGCGATACTTTTACGAAATTCGGTATGACAAATTCGATTAATTGTAATATCGAAATATTACAATTAAATGCTCATCGACTAAATATATAGTTATATCCCGTCATTAGCATATTTCCATTTCAGTATAGCAACGTTTTATGGCCTTGTAACAGCCTGGCGTTTTAAATATTTTACATCAAATGTAAATACAATACAGTCTCTTCAACGTTTCAGCAAAAATATAGTAATGTGCAATCAAGAAATTTAAGACAAAAACGTTTTTTTTCTCATATCGTAGTTTCTACTCTCGTTTAGTATCAAATTTATGTGATACTCATGTCGCACAGTTTTTAAAATTAATCAATGCATTGCGTACTGCGTACATGTGCGACACATATCAGCAGAGAAGCCAGTGTATATCGGCTCGTAAAGGTCATCTGCGGAGGCAATTGCACGTCTTCGTCTCGCCGTTTTAATATCAACGTCGATACGCGCGATCCACGCGCATTCAGCGCGTTAGAATAATCACCGTCTCTCAAGGCTCGATACTTAGATCCAACAATTTTTAATACGATATCCTCGAATAACATTCTAAACCACTATCTGTTACATCGATCTAGGTGCTAATATATTCGATGTACTCTGAATATAAATTAATCATAAAATAAGAAACATTTTCGCATTTTTACATTTAATAGCGCGTGGTCTCACGTAATATAAATATCTATAAATTATCATATTAATCATTCAAAGAATACCTTCGGTCCCCAAATAATATTACGTCGTTACAATTAATTAAGAAAGAACTGGACACGGCTATATCAAATGTTAATAAATCTACTAGATTTCGAGATTTATGAATTTGATACGTAAAGCACTTTAGTCTTAAAAAAAATAATTAGATCGTGAATTAAAGTAAATATATGTGCCCTGTAGAATAAAATTTAATTTCAAAATCGTAAATATGTTTTATATCGAATTAACTTTTTTTTTTTACGAAGATTATATAATGACTCTCTACATAAAAATTCTCTCTACAGAAAATAAAAACATTAATTGTACATTTGTCCCGAGTTCCTCCTCTTAATAAATTATTAATTATAAATTACAATTAAAGCTACATTATATATAAATTGCGCAATCCGCTCTTCCATGATATCGCTTCATCTACGCGAGGTTCGCGTAACAGAGATTTCCACGTATTACTTATGCGAGATCACATTCGACCTTCTGAATGCCGCGAGCGGACGACCTTCGTTTTAGGGTTGCCTCGCGTCCACCCGCTTATCCAATGATTTCAGGTCGACCCACTTCTCATTGTGATGCTTAGATTCGACTGCTAGAATGCTAAGTGGGTCACGCGTAAAAGTAACTGTTACGGCAGCGTTTCGTCGACGTTTCGTGTCAGTTGCGATTGACCACCACGATGGATACCACCTTTATCCGCCGGGAGAAGCAACTATATTTGTATATGTGTGTATTGAATGCAAACACAAACTTTACACGTGTATTGCGCGTGTACATGTCGCACAAGTGTATAACGAACGGCTCAAGACGGAAACGTCTATCGTGAAGATAATTACACACACAAGGAAACTTCCGCCTCGTAATAATCGTAATTTCGTCCCTGAAGAAAAATGTCACTTGTCCTCTACTTTTTAATTCGTAAATTAAAAAAAGAAAAATTGCGAAACGATGTCCCATGTCATCATCGAAGTGACGATAGTTGGTCCGTATTTCGACCACTGTGCAAAACGCAACAATTACTTTCACACTAAAACGCCGCGTCTTTTCTCAGAGAAACTAATTTTTAAATTGAACTCCATCCGATTGAGCTCCATTTGCTCAACCGATATTATTGCAGAAAAGAAACAATGGGTTATACGGTTATAAAGTTTTTTTTGTCAGATATAACGTAACGAGAATTGATTCACGCTATTGCCTGTGCGCATTCTTGTGCAACTGGTGAAAACAAAATTTACAAAAAATCATTCATGATCAGATTGAATATCTGATCGTTTGGCCCATCCGCCATTGGCGGATCAATAAAATTTCTTAAACTTCAAATAATCTTCTTTAATAGCTTTATTATCACAAATGATAACTATTTATCGATTTTCCTGCAGTGGATGCCAAGTAGTGTTTATAAATAATTTGAAATTAAAACCGAATATTCTGTTAAATTCAGACGCTTCAAAGAGATTAGATTGAGTTATTTGCGGAAAATACGGCAATATTTTTCATACAACGCAAAATTATCGAAGAAAGAGCATTTTCCGATTCTCTTTGTCGGAATACATCCGGAATGATTGACAAATTCCCGGAATGTGCTCTTCCGTTTCTCCAAAAACTCGAGCACCGAGACCTTTCCATCAACATTCTATCGAATCCGTGGTATGATATGACAAAAATTGACATATCCGTTGTATCAATCGTATTATCGTATCATCACATAAATAAAAATTTTTATTTTCACGAATTTTTGTATCATACAGATAAAATCGTGATACAGTTACTATAAAAAAATTTGATGTAAGATAATATATTTATTTAGATTTTGAGATTAAAAATTATATTCTGCAGAGCAAATCTCTCTTTACTTTAAAAAGCTTCAAAAATCAATTATTAATTTTATGTTTTAAAAGGCTAAAAGTGCTTTGTGTGTGTGTGTGTGTGTGTGTGTCGCGTGCAATGTCAAATTCATAAATCTTGAAATGTATTAGATTTATTAGCTTTTGATGTAGCTGATCCCATATAGTTCTTCCTTAATGGCAATAATACGACGAGTAAAATCTACATCTATATAGAATATAAGCAGGGCGCTCTAAGAAACCGAGTGAAAGGCAACAATGTGAAGGCGAGCGTTCGCACGTAACGCACACATACATATATAAAATCGAGCACGTGCGCGCGCGCATGAGTCAGTCGCGTACAAATCTGCGCGAGAAAAAAATTGTGGCTATCACTAAACCGTATATTTGTACAAATAACAGAAATTCTCTACATTCATGATAAAATTATTCAAGGAAAAGAGAGAAAAAAATCCATGTTCTAAAAGAGAGAGAGAGAGAGAGAGAGAAGAAAAAATAATATAACGTTGCGTGGTATACGTGTCAAAGTCGTGTCGTCAAAGTTTATACGTACAAGAAAAATCCCCTTTTCCTCCCTCTTCCTCATTCAATCGTCGATTGTCACACACGTATCGTGCCCGATCGTGCCGAGCATTACTGTTACACATGAAATCGCTCATTGCGCATGTAACATATACATGTACATAGCGGCTGCCTATGAAGATGTGTAGAAAAGAGCGGAGATTAGTTCTTCCTGAATATGTCAACCACGGTAAGAATGTCTGCTAAATGACGAATTATTGCAGAATAATCGTTTTATGTTTCTCGGACTCGACATCGAAACGAATTTCATTCCATGTGAGGAAATAAAAAGAAAGGAGTAGAAAAAGAAAGTTTGGGTTTTCTCAATAGTTCGGAATAATACCGGCCGGAATATCTTTTGCTCGTACCATTATAGCAAAAGTGTGCAATTAATGAAAGATGTAATCTGTATTTATTAAAAAAATTGACAAACAAATAATTTCCCTCGAGATTTTCATTAAAAAAAAGGTAAAACCAACTGTCGTCAAAAAACACAGAGATGAGGCAAGTTTACAAGATTGTATGTATTTAATTTAAAAATTATATATATATATATTGAGAAATAGCGCTTTTCGCTACCTAATTTTCAGTGATATCAGAGATTCTGCTGCCCGAGGACTCTTACGAATTCTTTTTGTTCACTAACGAAATATTCCTGCAGAAAATTATTCAGACATCGAATGTGAGCCTTAAGGCATTACTTATGTGCGCAAAGGTCGATGTTGATGCACGCACGCACGCACGCTCTTTAGAATTTCCAACAGTTGAAAGATTGTCAAAGATCAAAGTGAAATAGTAGATAAATAAATCATTTTTATAGTAGTGAATAAAAAAGTTAAGAGAACTAATAACTTTTTGATTATTGGAAAAATAAATCCGATTATTATCCGAAAAATAAATGAACAAAAAATTTCTATTAATCTAACAATAAAATAATAATGCAAAGAAAACAGCGCAAGATGCAAGTCTAAAAAATGATAAGTCCAATTACACGTTTATTTTCAAATGTCTCTGGAATTCATAAGAATTTTGCTGACAAAGATTTAGGGACAAATCAAAGTCACACATATTTTCTCCTGATATAAGGATTAATTACGATATTGTAATTCACGATAAATCATGTATCGCTAGTATGGAGAATTTCTAAGAAAAAAATCCATTTCAAATTAAAACAAAAAAGTTTTTCGAATGAAAAATAATAAAGTTGGACATGCTATACTTTTCTTGGTTTTTGCTATATAAAATCGATTAAAGTAATTTTTTTTTTTACGGTATTAAAATTAACAATAGAAGTTTATCTTATCCAATTTGATATCGTACAATCCGTTGCAACACATACGTGCGGGTAAATAAAACAACGATCACGTTCGAGAGCAATGGGAAGCCGATGAAGGACGAAGGGAGCAGCAGGTCAATTACCCCCAGATCACCGAGAAAGATTTCAACGGTCGCTGTCGTTAAAGAAAATACCAGTGGCATATGGCGAAGCTCTTCTTAAATATCGTTAGGCACGAAGGCCGTTTTTTTTTTCTAGCGAACATAAATAATGCGCTTTAATGCGCCGATCGCGCAATAATTAATCTGTGATTTCAGATTTCTGTGAAATCAGATTTGACCAACATCGGATTAATTACGATCTTTGTTAAATTTGAATCAAGGCTTAATTGCACGATTCAAGCAAGCATTAAGCAAAATCAATTAGTGATTCGTATTTTTAGGTTTAATGATTAATAAAAAAACGATATATATAATTATTGTACTTAATCTTTTTTATTTTTGATAATTTCTTCAATTCTTCCGATTTCTAATTTGATTAAACTTTGAAGAATATTCTTGTTAATGCACTTGTGTACACTATGATAAAATTTAAGACGTTCGCGCAGATCCGAAATTAAGCTGAATAAAACGTATTTGATACGAAGTAATGCAATTGCATATTTTTTCATCTTTCCACGTAACCAAAAATACACTCGATATTCGAAGGGTTTTTGGGATCCGAGAGATCGAACAGCGGCGGCGAGAGAAAATGGTGTATAACCTTGCTCGAACGACCTCGATCGCCTTCACCGAAGAACCTTCGGTGTATGTGTGTGTGTGTGTGTGAAGCCATGACGAACACACGCATACTCAAGATTTCGCGACTGCTCGACCGGCTGAGAGATCGGACTCTCGCAACGTCACGCCATTGTCGCGAGATCTCTCTCACGTATAATGCGAGATGTGACGTTGCGATGATGTGAGAAAGATATCCACGTAAATGATGTTATAACAATAGAAAAAAAAAATAGAATAAAATACAGTATATAACATATACGTGTGTAAATATGAAAAGTATAGATTTCTCTCTAAAGAGTTGCATAAAAATGCCGTGAAATAAAATATTCGTAAATAACTTTGTTATTAAATGACTATTAGCCTATGTTGATGAATAAGGAGAAAAGAAGGTTTTGAAGGTGTTCGCTGTCCTCTCACTCTCACTCTTATTTTCACCAAAAGAAAATTTTACCGTCTTTTTTCCCCTTATTTTGTATAACTCTATTCCGGTATTGCATAAATAATTTTTAATTAACTATCGAGATTCGAAAGTCTTTTCCTCTCGATCCATCCGTCTCGATCATATAAATTGCTAGGACGGACATACACGCCGATTCATAAAAATGAAAACGTATACGAGATGATTAATTCGTTCCTCGTACTTATGATTGTCGGTAAATGAAAAAAATTAATGTCGATACGCGAAATATCAAAGATACTAACGTCATAGATACTAAATAGTTTCAGAGAAATACAATTATGCTTATATAATTAATAGTGTTTGGCAAATGTTTTAAGAGAGAAGATGGATAGTTGCTGTTTTTTCTCGAATGGTGGAAATTTTTTTTTCCAAATAAAAAAATAATCATGGTATCTGTTTGCGCGATTAACGAATGTTCTATATCTCTAATCTATCATAATCTCTTTACTTAGTTGACCGATGATAAAGCAGCGCTTAATGTTGTAATCGCGTACGACTTTGACGACTTATACGATAAAATCGATAGAAAGAAAAAAAATTGCTTTCACTCACCCCTTCATTTTGTAGGAACTGTATTTTAGGTTTCTCGATAATCTTATGCTGAAACAGAAAAAAAGTCATGATTAATTCTCTTTTTCTCATAAATCAAATATAGATAAATAATTAGTTGAAAAGCTAAAAGACTAAGATTAAGCTGTTGCGCAAAAATATTTTTAAACTATTACTTAAAAAATTACGATAAAAAATACATCATATAAATAGATATCGAACATTGTCAAAATGACCGATTATTTTCAAATCGAAAAGCACGCGGATACGAAAAGCAAAGTCGCGGATGCTCATCACCGAAGGTTTTGGCAACAGTTTATTCGAATGAGAGGTCGATTAGCGTAATTACTCGGTGTCGATTGCTCATCCAACTTGGTCATCACGCGCCGTTGATGATTGACAAAGCGAACGCGTGCGATTAAGCCCGCATAAAAACGCGCGACTGTAAAAAAAAACCGTGACATTTCGTGGGCCCGCGTGAAATACATGCCTGTAACTTTTGCCGATAACCTGGAAAAGGGAAAGTCCGTCAGTAAAAGAGCATCATCGTTCATCTTTGTCCATTATTCAAGCGCGATCAAGATGTTTGTCGATAGAATCGCCGCCAGAATTATAATGATAAGCTCGCGTGATAATAAATCGCAACTTTGTTTGCCCGTGACGAAATATTTTTTCCATCTTCAATCTCAATTTTCAACTTAGCATTTACTTTGATTTCTCTTTTGAAATTATTCGAGCTAATTTAATTGTATGGAAAGCTCATCTTTTAAGTTTCTAAACGCGAATTTTGCCTTTATACGTTCCATGTGTATTCGTCGATCCTGTTACTCACGTTAGACTCATGTATACATGATTTGCTAATGCCATCGTCCACGCACAACAGCCATGCACTTACGCTATTCGTACGATGATTTCCACTTATCGTTGGTTTGAAACCTGTCAGGAAACAGACGTGCATGCGGCGGCGGCGGCACGCGAGAAAATTAATCGCGTCGCGGAAGATCGCGTTTACTCGGGCGCGCGCCGGGTCGACTAAGATTAACCTGCTATGAGTATTGAGAGATGGGGAAAAAAAAAAAATGATTTGCCTCTTTACTGCAGCGCAATCGCGCGCGGTATATCGCCCTGTGTGATTTCACATAATATATACTTTCCCTTCCAATCAACCATTAGAGTAAAGTAAAACAACATAACTCATTCTCTTTAAATTAGCACACTTTCCAATCTCCCGCAAGAAAGAAGAATGTGATGCAAAATCTTGGACATCAAGTTTTACGGCAAGTAAAGAAGAATTTATAAATAATTTTGTTGAAAATAATAAATAATCTCTCTCTCTCTCTCTCTCTTGGAATGCACATAGCCAAATTTGCACTCGACGTACTCTTATGCCCGCTCCAAATTGCCTGAATTGATAACGAGTTGAAATCACTAGGCAGAGTGCAGAGGAGATTAATCGTCAGTTATATTTAAAGTTAAACGACTTATAACAATAATACTTGGTTCTCTAATATAATATGTTCCAGGTCTACATCTCGAGCGACACGTGCGCGAAGCGGTATGCTTTCACGACAATTCCTCATGGTCGGAGTATTTGGACCGACGACAGTTACACTTTGATTGCCCGCGGAAAAAGTGACGGCATTAGACAATGGCCGAGAAGTTCATTACGGTCGCGGCGAAGGTTTTCACAAGCGGCTCTCTATCACGCTCGCAATGACAAATACGAATATCATTGCATATGCCATGTGTGTGGATTGTGGTATTTACGGCGTAATACGGTGAATAATTATACTTGTACGGCGAGTTACATAAACGCGACGGAATAATCAAGCGTCGTCCTGCTCGCCCCGGTCGCTTTCACTCAATAAAGGGATCCATTACCAGTTCTAATTATTCTAATAATTCACCTGCCTTCGGTCGTTTCGTTATTCGAAAGCACGCCTCGAATCGTCGAATTCTACGCAGTTGTTCACACATCGATTAATATACGCAATAGTTTATCGAAAAATGTCGTGAAATAAAAGTTTCCTTTTAATTTGCATGTTCGAAGAAACATTATTAGAACAAAAAATAGTTGGGCTCAAGGGGTTTATCGGACCATTGTGCGACGGTCGAAAATTAACAATAGTCATCGACTGCAAGCACGCGCGTGCGCATCCACATGTTATTAAGAGGACAAAGTGTTTTCAGAGGGTGTCTTTCTCTCCCGCGGCGAAGTATAAGTGAAATTTCGTCGTCGCCATCGCTATTGTCGATACGGGTCGTTGGCCTCAACGGTCGGGAGAATATGGAAAGGAGAGAAGGCGAAAGGACGATTGAAAGAGCTTACTATTGACGCTGATTAAACTCGATTATGCGAGAACATCTATAAGAATGCAATAATTGATTGTAAAAGAAAGAGATAAAAAAATGTGAGATGTGTGTGATTTTATCAAAAGGGTAAAAATATATGAAACATATTTTACCGTACACGTAAAAAGATTAAATTTACAAAAGACGCGGCATTATATAATTATATAAATATAATTTCCATTTATATATTATTACAACGTGCATAACATTCAAAATATATAAATACAAGGCCAGACATAAATAAAATAGTAATTAAAAGGATAAAGCGTCTTTAATTTTGTCGATCACGAATATAAAATAATCGATTCGCATTCTTTTCTGCATTTTAATTTGACGAAAACGTGACGTTTCGTGCGCCATAAAAACGACCTCGAAAAGATTCTTGCCAGCCATTCTCAAACAAGAGAACCTCCTCGGCGGCAGGTCAATAACTCTTCGTCCTGGGCGCAACCCCTCCGCGACTTCCCCTCGTCTCTTACGCATCGCGTTCTCACCCCCGACGGCGGCGATAGTGACGGCGACGGCGGCCCTTTATCCCGTTTTCTACCAGAATTGGATCCTTCATCCAAGTTCATCGCGTTAACAACAGCTCACCGTACATCTTGGTTTTTGCGAGTCTATTCGCAGATTAATTAATTATTTGTGTCGTGCGTCACATTCAACCGATAGGGGGATTGATTGATTCGTTAATTGCCAGCAAATAGAGTATTCGATTTTTGATTATCGATTAATTATAACTGAACAGCATGTTTACAGAAATACCTTCCTTATAATGATCGCACATGCGTTTTTTTTTTTTTTTTTTCATTTCATGAGTTGACGATAAAATTATCAATGGCTTATCGCTGCTTAATTAACACGCATGTATAGAGACGCTGATTACTTATTAATAACGAGTCAATCACAAACTATCACTAACGTGGCGCTAATGATCTGTTTATGAGAAAACGACAGAGTGATATTCCAGCATGTGCTATTTTCTTGGTATATCGAGAGAAAAGCTTGACGTTTAATCCAACAATAATTAAAAATGTGTACAATAATCTTGCATGCGAAAGGAAAAGGACGAAAAAGCAAGAAGAGCGTACGCCTTTTGCACGCCTCGATGTTTCGACGCATAAAATGTTTTATTCACAGATATTTCGAGGATGTCTGCGAAAATATTTTCTCAAGCTGAGAATGGTGGGAGAAATTTTTCCAAAAATAAAGTTGAAAAGAGTATCTTTCAACTTTATATAAAGATCTCTTTATGGCAATTCGAAATCTACACTTTGTACAAGTAATAAATGCGTTAAAATTCTCTTCAGAAATATATATATATAGTACAGTAGGAAAAAAGAAAGGTATTATATATATTTCAATAGAAATCAACAAGGAGAAATGGATCAAAGTCTTTCTCAAGCCAAATTTTATTTTCTCAGATATATGTAAATGACATAGTGACAAGTCTTCCTATTTGTAAAAGCATATTCGATCGCTACGATAAATAATGGCTATATATTGTACATAAAAGCAAGTGCGCTCTAAATTGTAGTACGACTCGACTATTTTTATTCATTCGTCACTTTTTTTCGAGCGCTTCCTTCTGAATGAATAAAGGCGAAAGCGTGCGCTCCACTTTGATTATTAATTCAATTCTCGGGAGCAGAGATATCGCGCGCGATTCTACGCGATTCTTAACACACGGGGTTAAGAAACTACTTAATTAAGTAATTAAACACACATTATGCGCGCTATACCGTCTACTCGTGGCCGCGTTTAAACCGTAAAATCGTTTTTATAGTATTAGCCAGTTAAACTATTTTATCGCTGGATAAATGAGATGCATCTAGAATTAGCGTATTACGGGCTATACGCAAATACAAAATGTCAATCGCGCGATAAACTATCGCAATATCGCAATTATTATACAATTGATTCCGCCAATAGATCCGCGAACCGGTACTAAGGAAGATGTATACCGGGTTCACGGAAAACTTGAAAAAGCCAAACCAAATCTTACACAAACATATGTGTTTAATTGCGATGAATTTCAAGAGGAATTATATTTCATGCTGACGCAGAGATAAGTGCAACTAGTGCAAAAGCGTGTAATCACCGATGACTGCCCTACTTTGGTCTACGCGAGCAGACATTCGCGGCTCGGTGTTGGCCGGCGCGGAAAAGGAAGGTGGTTCGCCAAAAATCTCTCGTCTGTCGATCGACTCTCAATTAATTGCTCGGCATAATCGCCTTGCGATGAGAGAGGCATGGTTGCCGGTTTACAACAGGTAGACAGAAGCAGACAGCAGGCAGCACACGGTGCGCTTATTCGCCTTGCGCCGCGACGAGAAATTCGCCAACACCGCCAACTGGTTCACTTTCTCTCGGGCGGCGAACTCTATAGCCTGCTGTTCATTCTGCCTCCCTTCGTACGTGTACCTGCACACACCTATACGGCGCACGATTGCTACACGCAGCAGACAACACGTATATTACATATGTGTATACGCATACGCACATTGATACCGATCAATTTTGAAACTGTGATTTTACAGATTAGGCTGGAAAATGATAGTCCGCGAGCCGTGGATATTCAATCCTGATTTTAATCCTAATAGAAGACCAATAAAATCCTACGTAAAGTATAAAAATTTTTTCTATACTGTGAAACTATCTTATCAAACTGTGAAAATGATATCTGTTGTCGAACATTGTTCGTGATGATCCCGGAACACTATCAAAATTTAAATAAGTCAAAAATGTCTAAGAAATTTTTAAAGCGCAAACATTGTAATGTAAAAAATTTATTTCAAAAACGATTGGATTTATAAGCAATAATTGAGCTCTACGTATTATTAAATTGCGCAATTAATTACGCATTTCGATCTTGCAGGAATAAAGAAGCATTCGCTAATCCTTCGATCTTGCCGCAATCGATTATCATAAATCCGCGAACGAACTTGTACAGATAAAAGCGTTATACGCGGAATTTACGCGCGGTGTGCACGAACGCGACGAATGACGAACGACGACCAGTGATCGGCGAACCGGGTTTTAAAGATCCGGGCGCCAAGCTGCGAGCGTCGTAATCAGAGCGATTAGGCGTGGCCGCGATAAGCGCCTAGCCTACAGTCTAGAATACCGTTTGTTCGTTCGTCGCCTGTTTAAACGCGCGCGGGGCATTGTTTTTAGGTCTCCCGGTTGTCTGTCGCCACTTTCAACAAACGTACGCCTTTCGAAATGCATTCGTACAAGCTACTACTTTCTCGTAATCTTCCATTCCCGATCTGTCTACATCATCGATATCTGCCGTTATTTTCCCTTCACAACTGCCAGATCGCAGAAAAAAATTACTCCTATTTTAAAGAAATTCGTTAAAAATTACTTTACAATTGCACAGTGTAGAGATAAAGATTATATTAAATGTTTAAAAAAAAAAAAAATTAGCTTCCGCATAAAAATTTCATTATTTTTTTCGAAAATGAATAGTTATAATTTTTCAAAAAAAAAATGAAAAGAGTATGGCAAAGATATTGCGCAAGTGAAGATACCAAAAGCTTCAATACCGTGCTCAGTTACGCAAACGACACGAAGCAAAACGATAGGCACGTGAAAACTATCAGTCATAATTACGAGATGTACCTCGTCGCGCGCTCGAAACAAACTGTCAATTCGAATTCAATGAGCCGCGATAGGTTTCAAACCCGAGATCGGGATAATTAGGCGTAATCGTCTGTAATCGTCAAACAAGTTTTGCGCACCGCCTTTAGGAAAAGAAGAAATTGAAATTTCCTGCTCGATCAACCGATTGTCGCGATCGAATGAGCCGCGCGAGGACTGACGAAAATGACTGCCCTTCTCGAGCAGCAAAATCCATTTTAATTCGCTTCGCGCATAAAAAGCGGAATATCCTGAGAGAAACGAGCGAGTAAAAGATGCGTACCATCACGTCGGCAAGCTGCAGAAAAACTATAACCGATATTTAAAGCGTATTATTAACGCCTTATTGAGTAAAAACTTGGCAAAATCAATATTTTCTCTGAATTTTTTTATCCTTTTATTTTTTTTTCAATTTGCAAATTTTATTTTATCTCTTTAGTTGTATAATGTACAATAAAGTATCTCGTTTGCTCCTCGATATAGGGAAGCACAGACTGAGAAAGATAAAGCTGAAAAAGAAGAACGGCATCGATCCTCCAAACCAGCGACGACACGAGTCCACGACACAAACTAACAAAACTTGTTTCGTGTTCCTTCCTTTCATCTGTCTGTCTGTTTAATTTGTTTAATCAATTATCATACTAATACTAAAAATATCTGTGAATCTGTCGTTTGATTATATATATAAAATTTATATATGCATAAGATTTTAATAATTTTCAAAGATTTATATTAAAAAAATCTCTCTCTCTCTCTCTCTCTCTCTCTACATACTATACAATTTTGCATATTTAAAAAAAAATCGTCCCAAACTTTGTGTCATGTATCAAAATTCTGAAGAAAATAAAAGTTCTCTAGTTTCACAAAAATTAAACACCTAATAGTTTTCAAATATTCTGTAAAATGGCACGCACGCGTTATGTTTTTTAGTAGGCAATAATTATCGCAAGGCTGTAAAACATCGCGAAGCATGCGCAAGATTGGAGATAAAATAAATTTACCGTCTTCGCACAACGCGATACCATAAATAAATCGCGCAATTTCGTAATTCGCAGGGACTTTACGCGATCGTTTCGCTGGAAATATTTCCGATATTTAGGAGTGAGGGAAGGGAAAAGAAGAAAACACGCAATGCGATATAATTCGTTATAGTTAATAACGATGATCCAGTATAATTTTTACCGTCGATGTGGACGGACGGATTTTAATTACCAGACGGTCACGACAAAAAAATCGAATTACCAACAAGAGCATACAAACTCAGTTAGCTCGGGATACAATAGACTCTGGCTTTGTCGGGACGACGCCCTTTTTTTATTTCTCTCTTTTTTCGGTCGGCGAAAAAGCGTCTCGTGAAGTAGAGAGTAGGTTGAGGACAAAGAACTCGTGGATGATAAGAGGAAAAGCGTGCGGGGCTGAGGAAAACGCGAGGGGAGCAATATGGAAAGACCGGACAATCGGGTACCATTATTCGTGCGTTACCTTCTTAAGGGCAGATGCACAACATAGGAAGAAAGAAGGAAAAACTGGGTGCCAGATACGAGTATAATGACAAGGACCAAACGATCTCTCGCTTTTTCCAGTCGAGGATCTCGAATTGTTAAATGGGAAGCTCTCGTCGACTCCGTTAAACCTCCGTAAACCGGTAGATGTAGGGTTCCTTTTCGCGTACACTACGACTCCCGTTCCCGAGTTTAGTCGATGCCACATCGACCATTATACCTGCGCATCTGAGTACTCGGGTTTGTGCCACCTGCCCTGTAGGGGCGTGTTTATACCACATTGAACTCGGCGATTCACACATAGGATGCTGTTACACTCTCTACCAACATCACCGCGTACCAAGTTTCTCTGCCTCGGATTTCAGCTTTGTGTAAGAAAACGCGTTATGTTGACGGAGATTTTATACATACATACATATACATATATATATATATATATATATATATATATATATATATATGCACGCACACACACGCACACACACACGCACACACACACACACACACACAATATGTATATCGTTAGCTGCGGTAGCAAAATGAAATATTAATAATCGTACAACAGTATTGTTGGCCAAAAGTATTTTAATTTGAAATTTGAGATTAAATATTCTGCTTTCGGTGTACGTAACCGCAGGATTTTCCAACTACTATGGAGAAATTTTTCCAACTACCGGGAAACGATGCGCGTCCACGATAATTCATTCTCGGACGTTTATTTCGAGAGAGAGAAAACACTTAAATGCGATGAGCAAGTAATGACGCGTGAAATATAAAATGATAATATTATTAAACTCGACGCGATGTATCGTTGCTTGTAAAACGCGAATACACACGGATATCGTCCTGAATAAAGTTGGTTGCGGTTTCTTCTCATTTCTTTTTTCATCGTTTATCACATTTTGAGCATACATAACAGTTATCTCGACCTTGTATTTGCGATATTTTTATGATTCGAAAACTCGCGATATTTTGTTCATCTTGAACAACACGGCGGCTTAATTAATTCACCGGAAATTCATCGCACACCAAACTAGTTTCAGCAAAGTGTCTCGCGTACCCCCGATTTTACTCAACTTTTTGAATGGTCGAAAGCCAGCTCAGCTCGTTCTCTAAATCCACTTTTTGTAAAGACAAATAAAGAATTCGTACATTGATATATTGATTAAGATTAAAATTACGCTGACATGCTAATGCGCACAACCAAACATTTTTCAAGTTAAAGAATGATACTAATTTAATAACAAAATTAAAATTTTAATGAAGAAATTGTAGACGATAAACGATGACGATCACGCGACAGAGAGGTGTCGTCGATTATCGATTCGTAGAAACTCGACGGCTTCGGAAACTCGGTGGTTTCTAGAGGGCGGTGACAAGGCGAGACGCGATCGAGTAACTTGACAGACACCGAACACGTTGTCAAGTGTTACGAGCACTTGGAATGAAAACGCGGCGAACGCAGTTTCAGCCCGGAAGCTATGTCGATATTGACAGAGAGCTTCGGTAACAAAATGGCAGTTTCGAAGGGGAAAGAAGCTCTTCTTTTTTCGCATACGAGTTACTCTGCTATACATATCGCGACATTCGTACATTGTAAATCGTGTTTACACGCCACCGACAGAGAGACGATGAAGAATGGTGGGGACGAAAACGGGAAAATATATACGACGCCGGATACACGCTATCTTTCTCGTGTCGAATAACCGTGTACGCGACGGTTAAGCGAATGAGAGAACGATATCTCCGTACAAAAACTAAAACACGCCGCGGAGTAAAAATTAATTAAACTTGAGAACGAGTGAATAACGCGAATCGTAAGAGCCGTCTTTGTGGGAAATATATTGTAATTGATAAAATAAAAAATATATAAATAATAGATGAATCCGTATTATGTGAATATTAATAAGTAATTTCTTGTTTTTATTATAAAACATGTGTTCTTTTCCAACACAACATATTTAATTTCTTCGTTCCATTGATAATAGTTCTTATCGATCGGAATGTATTGTGGTCGTTGAATCGAACAAAAAACACGATTCATTACATTAAAATCGAATCCGTATGCATATTAGCATAGTATAGAAAGATGTTGTACCAGGAGGTTTACAATACTTAAAGGAAATGGATCCGTTTCCATACATTGAATTCGATTGTTGAAATCGCAATTTATACGACTCTCAACGATATTGTACCGATCAATGAGGCGAATTGTCGAATCGAAACCGAGCGCTCGCGCCAGAACTCGTAGGCGGATAGAAATGTCACCACGCAACCGACACCTTATAATTCGTTACGCCGCGGCGGCGGTTTCACAACCGCGTGTGCCACGAGGTACGTAACACATACTGCACTCACACACAATTTAGATACGCGATGCACGCCGTCTTTGGGTGCGTATATGCGTGCACGCACGGCTGATCGCGATGGGCGCCTAAGGGAGAGCAGAGTGAAAGGAGCGTAAATCAGACCGAAAGACAACAAAAAGAACAAAAGAATGCAATTCGTTGGACCAATCAGAAATGAAAAAAATCACTAAAATTCATTAAAAAAATGAATAAATAAAGTTCTACTTATATCGAATAGCCCATTTGCAATATTATGAATAATTTTGATATAAATATTCGCAAAAAAGATTCTTGGCGTAATTTAACGATAAGTGTAAACTTGTTGGAACTTTCCATAATTTTACAAAGAATAGATTGCCTTACCGATTAAATTAGCCGCATCAAACGCATCTGTCAATTGATATTGATATTCCTCCTTGCAGCCCATCTATATTTGTCCATTAGTTTCCGCGCGTACGTAGATTTTTATATTTGCGTCATTTTTTTTTTTTTAACGAAAAGTATCGTTGCGCAAAGCAAAATTCAGAATCTTGTCGAGCGTTATTACGAATCGACGTCGCTCGCTACATTTCCGCGTCATTAACCTTACTCCTCCCACGTATGCAACTTGTGAGAAAATGTGTATAGAATCGCGTGGCCGTTCGCGTCGCTACATCTGTCATCGTCGTTACCGCATCCAGTATCGTGAATTCATTAATATTACGATTCTTGTCTAAATTGCGCATTCTGCAAGGCACGCGATGCCGCGAACTTGAGAACGCTATGCCATCATTCGCGTCATCAGAAAGACTAGTAGAATCGGGGTCAGGAGGTTAGGCTCGGATAATTTCAACGATATTTTACAAAGCCAATCGTTCCATTTCCGCCTTCGTCCCATTTCAATAGTAAATAAAAAAATTTCAATACTAATAAAAAATCAAGATCGTATCGAATGTTTGCTATATAAATATTTTTGCAAGTGTTAAAATTTTTTATTCCGAGCCGATAGAATGGAGCTTTTGAATTATCAATTTCAATTTGTTTACATTTCTTAATAATCTAGACAATACGTTTTAACAAAGATCTATAACATGTGACTTATTATTTTGTAGTCTCTTTTTCACGTGCGCGATAATGCTCTTTTTATTAACTTGACTTTCCTTTACAAACCAATCCACATATCGCAAGAAGCGGATACTCGTTTCAAGCGACCTTATACGCCGAGTAAAATCGCGATTCTGTCCGCCGAATACATTACAATCAGTCGCGGTTTAATTTAATGGCGATATCAAGGATAAAAGATTAATTCGATGACGGACGAGGAAGGCTAACGATTGTTTCCACGACAAGTTTCTGAACAACGGCCATACGGATATAAGAGAAAAAAATCTCTAGCATCACAATAAACTATTCGAAAAGGAAACGAACGTTGCGTCGAAATTCTGAAAATATTAACGTCCGCGTTTTCTCGCGATTCCTCGCAAATTGATGATAGAATTCGAGGTGGAATCGAATACTTCGCTTCATAATGATAAATCTATGCGCAAATACTTCCCTATTGCAAATTGAAACACGTCTCGATCATACAAAATTTAATAGAAAATCTTTTAGATGAAAATAATATACAAGAAGATATATGTGTGTGTAACTCGACGATTCTGTTTTTCTAGCTCACTAGAGACGATTTAACGTTAATGAAAATTATGACAGAATCAAGCGTAAAAGTGACAAGCATGAAATCGCAGTGAATCTAGTAATGAACTTTTCTCCCGACATGTGCGTAATGCGCAAATCATCTTGAAGAAATTTCTCAAAGCGTGTCCGACCTGTTTTCATGGAAAGCCGGAAGCGCGTATCGATAGCAGCCGTTATGTTCCGCGTCGGATGGCGCATTAGGTGTACCTGTACCATCGGAGAATATCTTTTAGCTTTTTTGATTAATTCCTATGATATCACCATTGCTGCATCGCTATTTATGTTTGTATTGGAAATACTTTAAACAATTATATGCCAAGTCACGCAACTTTTGACGCAAATTTTGACAGACGAGCGTTTCAAGAGCAATTTATTGTAATCAAAGCTTGTATATCTCTAAAAGAAAATATAAGAACATTGAATTGCAAAACCGTATAGTTGCAGTTATAAATGAACATAAGAATGTTAACCCTCGATATACCCTTACTGCCCTTACTGCACCATATATGACGGTCCATTACAATTATTAGAAATAATCAATTGAGAGTCCTTTAAATACTGAATCTTGAGCGATTTCCGCACATTTCTCTACAATGCATCATTGGTATGTATCTAGGATTGCACAAAGCGCAATTGTTTCCCTAATCGTTATCAAATGTTACAAAGTGTTAGATTTGTATCACATTAAATTTCCAATATTCTCTCCGAATGACTTTTAAATTGACTGATGTAATTAGATTAAATTATATATTTAAGATAAGAAAGCGCATTTCTCTTCAAATTGTGCTATTCAAAACTTATAATACTATTGCTTCTCAATTTCCTTTGATTATTGTGTTTTTATTGTTGCTTTTATTATTGTTTTTTTCTCTGATAGAAATAAACAATTTAATTTTGAAAAAAAATAGTAAATATTTTATTTTAGTCTCTCATAATGCAATTTAGAAAGAGAGAAACATTAATTTGATCTTCGGAGAAAATTCTATTAACAAAAAAAATTCAATTAATAATTTTAATTGGAGAATTTAATAATTCACACAATAAATTTATCAATTTTACAAAAATGCATATTATTTAATTTTTCAAGAAGAAAACACAGTAATATGCTCTGATTGAATAGAACTTTTTTTTTTACGTATAATTTCTCTTCAAACTCGTAAAAGCTACCGTTTCGTGTAATACAATTTTATTTAGGAAAAAAAAAAGCCGTAAAATATTTTCAAACTAAAACTACATACCAAAGACTCCATAAATCTAAATGCGACACTGTTCAGTGTTTAATGGCATTTATTGTATCGAATAAATATTCAACAAAGTATATAAAAGTATATATTTAACGATATGTGTGCGTGCACGCAAAAGACTAGTACTTGCAGTTTCTATTGACCCTTGCAGAAAAACTTTGCATTTCCGTAAATGTTTTAAGTTTCCCAAGTCAGATAAATGTGTGTGTCATTCCTAAGAGAATAAGACATTCACATATGAACACAAAAACTGAGTTTTCATTGTGCCAGTAAATATTTCCATGCCCCCCTCAGGAGCGTAGGGGGATGGCGCGCGCGTAAATTACCTCGATGCAACGAGTCGCGAGGCAAGAATTTTATATTACGCGCGTACACATTCTCTAACAGGGAAAGCCCATGGTAAAGCATCGGGAAATTCTCGTGAACGATTAACGCGGCCGAGAGTACTT
This sequence comes from Cataglyphis hispanica, assembly GCF_021464435.1. Classification (NCBI taxonomy): domain Eukaryota; kingdom Metazoa; phylum Arthropoda; class Insecta; order Hymenoptera; family Formicidae; genus Cataglyphis; species Cataglyphis hispanica. The sequence continues at coordinate 20,339,105 of NC_065954.1, forward strand.
TTCTAAACTCGCCTCGTTCGCGCGATTTGCTTGTATCGGCGAAATGTAAAAACTTTCGCGACAAGCCAGTTAGGGCATATACATAATTTTCGGTAATTAGAGAAATGTATATGATCGAACAGGTCAATATATCACGTTGTACTTTTATCCAATATTCAACAACTTTGAAATTCTTTTCGATAATCTCTTTCTTTTATATCATTAACATTTATTATATTCCCAAATAAGTAAAAAATATAAAATAAAGAATAGATATAAAATAAACAATAGAGAGAAAAAAAACAAAAAATATATAGAAGAGATAATTCATGTTTGATATTAAAAAATGCGTGTGCGTGTGCGCGCGTGCGCAAAGATGTAGGATATTTATACAAAGAGTTGGAATGTTAATCCCGACGATCGCTACCTTTTATCGCTTGAATATCAGCGCCAAGGAAAGCGACAATTATACATATAGTCATATCCGGTATTGTTAAAGCGCCTGGAGATATCCATGAGAGTCTCACTCGCCGCGGTCAGATTAATGAGAAAAGATTTTCTCATTAAATAATCTACGATAATACTTGGACTCGCGACTATCGTGATAGACAGTGGCGTGATTCGATTCCCAGTTTGCAAAGTGAGTACGCGGCATTAATTTCTTGTACAAGAGCAACGGCCTTGAGACAAACTCTTTCAACGCCCCGACGTCCTTAGAGAGAAAGGACGCTTCTCAAAGGCCTTCCTAGGAGAAAGCTTTTGCCCCGCTAGATAACCACTGCACACGAAACACCGGCGCACGGAACACCGCGCACCGGCACCGGCACCGAGACCGACATCGATACAGGAATCGCATCACTCTCCCTTCACCGATCTTTTTATTGCAATCTCGAGACTTGGCCATAGATTCGCGGCAACCAGGCAACTCCGACATTCGCGCACGTCGCGTTTTCTTACGTACGATATTAACCTTTTCCAATCCGCTCTATACCGGCACCGATCACCATCTCCTACGGTGAACTTATATTTACGCATGAACGTATACTTGATCGCTCGAGATGGGATCTTACGACTGTGCAAATTGGTCAAAACGCCGAGTTTCTCGAATCTATCTCTCCACTTCGATGAAATAACAATAGACCGAATGTGAACAAAGTTCAAATGCTAGAATATTGTCGAAAAATTCCTGCATCAATTTCGTGAGAAAAGAGACGATTAATAAAGAGAGCTCGAGTAATAATCTTCAATGATAATACAAAACAAGCTCGGAGAAAATTCTCAATCGTAAATCTTTTTACACGTTCACAGAGATAGAGGAGGTTGATAGAGTTTCAATCGCATTACTTTCTCATCAGTTCGCGACAGATGAGACGCGACATGAGCGCGAAACCAAATATTAGAAAAAAAAAAATGAAGATAAAAGAAAGCGCCGCTAAAGTTAACAATCTATTACCTTCAAAGAAATAAAAATTCTCCCATCTCTAAAATGTGATTTAAAAAAAAAATCTGTACAAAATAACGAGATATTTTTCGCAAAATTGTGATTAACGATAAGAGTAAGAGTTAAATTGCAATTCAACTCTTTGTGTAATATTTTTTCTCAAAAAGATATAGTAATTCTTTATTATCTATAATTCTCTCTTTATTATAATATAATTCATTTTTCAGTAAATTTTTGCTAGAATTTTCCGCGCGAACCAGTATATTTTATCCCAATAAAATCGTGTTATCAGCGCAACGGACTTTAGGTTTCGCTGAAATATACCGCATTCTTACAAAGTAGTATAGTATCCCGCGTATTCGATTAAAGGGATGAAGGAGAATTAAAGAAGGGTGCAATCGATCGTCTTTATGCATTATATCCGCGGATCGTTGTGAGCTGGAAGCGGAGGGGAAGGGAGGGGGGGGGGGCTAGGGGGCTAGGAAGCCCAGCCGAGCGTGCGCCCAATAATTATTGCTATGAAATCGCGTATCGCGTATAGTGCGGCGGAAAGGAAAAGCGGAAGTTATGGCGCAAGCTGAAAGACGTTCCGTTTAAACTTTTCTTTCGTCACAACCATCAAAATCCCTATCCCGTCTCTTGCAGCTAATGTAAATTACGCGTGCAAGAACGAAACTTATTCCAAGACTCGAATATATGGCAAATAACTCTTATCAAAAATGACTATCTCATTTTGAACGCGCGCGCGCGCGCGCGTGTGTGTGTGTGTGTGTGTGTGTGTGTGTGTGTGTGTGTGTGTGTGTGTGTGTGTGTGTGTGTGTGTGTGTGTGTAATTGCTGCCATGGGAATTTCCAAGTTGCAGTTTGACACATGCCGAGTTACAAATCCCGAGAAACACGATGTAAAATAATTTCCATTTACTTTTCATGACATCAGCATTGTGTATTTAATAATGTAATGGTGAGTTTATATCATTACGTAAAGCCGATCTCGAATAGAAGACATAAGTCAACTTACCTCTGATTAATTCTAGAATAAAAATTATGGAGATTAATCATATGGCGATTAATCGTTCCGTCAAAAGAAATTGAAGGAAGCTTTCGTTCTTATTTCCTTTTGGGAAACTCAGGAGAGAACACTGAAGAGTGCTTAGATGTTCTCTGGGGAGAACAAAGTTCACGAAAACTGCATTCTCATACTTTATAAGAGCCATTGTCCTAACGACCGCAACTTTTTACGATGCTTTTACACGGCTTTATCGTTTCAGTCTCAGACTGATACAACGCGACGATGGGTTGTGCGTTAAACCCATCGTGTCGTAATGTTGCCGGGATAATTCCGCGTTGCCATGACTCCCGGCAGAATCTATACTCGATACATAAATTCGTAATGACAGTTCTCCGGCAACTTCACAAATCAATTCATGGTATACCGACACTTTTATGTAACATTGGCTCATCATCGATCTTTCGAGATCATCCGCATCATCTGATAACTCCAAGTTGCACGAATTTCATTCATCTGACGATAGAATAACCAATGATTTCACCGATATTCTCATCGAAATTCAAGACCATTTTTGGAAGTAGTATAGATTCGACGATACACGGATAATGTTACCATGTCGAGATTATTAGAAAATTAGCCAAAAACCCGTACATGCTTTTTCACATTTTAAAAAAGGAAATATCTTTATATATCGATATATTCAAATAGATAGAGATGTAAAGAAATCGTTTATTATATAGAAAACAAATGGATTAAAGAAATGGATTTTTTGGTTTCTTTTTTTATTAAAAAAAAATTTGCTTTTTTCTAATTTAATTTTCTTTTTTTAATAATATTATTTTTCTCTTTATTTTTCTGTTAATATGATAAAAAAAAATTAAAAATAAAATTTTTATATTTTTAATTACCTCGTTTCAAAAGTAATTTTAATGCATTAAAATGGAGAGAATTTTGCAGCAAATTACATCAAACACAATATTTGGAAAAAAAAATTTTGAAGAGGCGTATTTTTTTCACAATTTTCACAATAGCGAACTAATAGACGATTAATATTTTTTAATAACAGAATTTTATATAAAAAAATATTTTCTTTTTTTCCGTTAGCATCTTTAAAAATAAATCTGACTAACATTAAGCGAAAAGATATCGTTTACTATTTACTTCATTATCTAACGCCGTATTATCAGTGCGTGTGTCGAAAAATATAATATAAATAAGACCGCAAATATTCTTTTTTCTTCTTTTAATCAATTGTGTTTGTTAATCATTTGTTAGATAATCGAAGATAACTGATGTTCATAAGGTTAAGATATGTTATTAAACATCATCAGTGGTGTGTATATTTCCGCTCCACGGAAACGCGTGCGAAATGACATTTACGTGATACCGTCGCACAGTTGTATAATACATTAATCATCGTACTAATTAACACACGACTAAATTATGTTAGTAGCTTGCCCGTTAAAATCGCTTTTTCCTTGTCAATTTACATTAAATAATGACCGATATGCCAAATATGACCTTGAAAGAAAAACGAAAAATGCGATTGTATGGTCATAAACGTAACGAAATGCTTTTCCAGCATCTCGCTGAGCAATTGTGTTAGCGCATGCAAATCTATGTGAACGCCTTATTGCTAAAAGATAAAAGCCAAGCGGTCTAACTATCGTAAAATACTACGACCATGATAAGACCTAGGTACATACACGGTGTGATCGCAGCCTGGCAGCTATTTCATGTTGCGTTCAGCAGCTTTTAATCAAATAAACTGTCGATCCGTCGACAAGTCGATAATTACTTAAGCATGGATTAATATCGCGTTCCGGGAAACCGAAATAAATGAGCGTAACGAAGATGTTTGATACAGATATTCATTATCGATATTCACTGCTATATTAATATGAGAAATAAATAAATAAATAAATTTATATATATATACACATACATGTATAAAATAATGTTTATATTACTTTTATAATAATATTATTCGTATTGATAATTTAAAAAAAAGCGTTTCTAAATTTTTCTTAAATATATAAATGTTATGTAATCTGTGAAATAGGTCGAGAATATTTATTTGCAGTGCTGCGTTTCACGGAAAAGAATATCGCGGAACAAACGGAGAGTGATATTTGCAACAGTGAGAGGCATGAGGCAAACCTCTATATGTATAGAGACCACCACACACATGTATACATATATACGGATTTATTTACGACAAAATTTTTTTACGATAGCATCACCTATTTCTACATAATGTGTTTGCGTATGTGTGTATATATTAAATAAATACAAATTAGAATAGAACCATGATCGGCCAAGACCAGTCGGTTTTACACACTTTCAAGGTTTTCAACGACCGGCATTACTTTTTGAAGCGTGCCTCTCCCCCTCTCCTTTCGTCTCCTGCGTAGCCATTCACTTTCACCTCGCATAATTTATTCTACATCGAGCATAAATTGAAGGCGTTTGACGTATGTAAGTTGCCAATTTAATAGCGTGATTACGAGATGCGATATCTTTTCTTTTTCTTTTTTCCTCTTCTGAGACTACTTTAACGACTCCAATGTACTTTGTCGCGAGATATGCATCTCGCACGTTAATACCATCCGACTTTCCATTCGCCGTCTTGTATGTGCCCCGGCACCATTGAGTTATATTTGTGTACGAGAGAAAAACCGAGATCAAAATTCCCGAATTGCAACTTGGCGCGTGCGAGTGTTTCGCGGCTTCTTTTCATAAATATATTCGTGTATCGTTTGAATTTATTTAAAATCTCGCGATAATCCCTCCGCATCGACGACTACTAATTTATGACCGATTGTTCGAGTACTCTGACTAAGCTATTTAACAAATTTTCTCATTTGTTTTAGTTATGCACTATGTTAATATTGACGAAATGTAATATGAAAATTATGAATAGCGATTAATTGGAAAAGATTGCGGAAAAGAAAAAAGCAACACGAGAGAAACACAAAGTGGACACACAGGAAAAATAAAGTTTCTCTAACAAAGCAAAAGGCGCAAAAAATTGTAAAGAAAGAAGGAAAAGAAATAAGAGAAGAAAAGCTAGGGCAGGGCAATATAAAAACCTTATTTAGTTATTTCTATGTTCAAAAAATTGCTTCTGAATATTTCGAAAACATAGCGACACGTATTTATGATATCTACTTAAGAATTACGATTAAGAATTTTAAAAGTTATAAAAAAAATTGTTTCTAAGCTATATAGTTACTCCCGTAAATTGAACAATTTTAATATCTAACTAAGTAACAAATGTAGAAGCTTTGGGAGTTTGGTAAAAATATTATTATAAATTTAATATCTTTGAGAAATCTTGATATGTACTTTATAAATATTAAATTGAGTTACATAAATATTACCGCAATAGATACTTTCTTTTTTAGAAAATCTTAAATGTCTAACTTTGGTTAGCGATCTTTGTTTTGCCTTAATAGATATCATGCATTTTTACTTGCATTATCACGCAGGAATATTTCTTATTTTTAAATCAACAAAAGTGCTTTGAAGATTGTTAAAAGTATAATTTTAAAAACAATAAAGTGAAAAACTTAGAGAAAAAGAGAGAGTGTGAATGTGTGTGTATATTTAATGCGTTAGAAATGAAAATGACTATAAGAAACAAACAACAAACAGTATTATGACTATGTATTCCTGACTTTGACAATAATTTTAGATTATTAGTAGAATAAAGATATTATTAGTAGAATAAAATTCACATTAAATAATCAGGTAATCAGTAAAGAGAGTATGCCCATATATAAATACATCACAATTCACTATTACATGTGCCGTCATTTGAATGAAAATCAGAAACGGAAATTAAATCAATTTAATAAATACGCCCACAGAAGTCCTTTTACAGTAAAAGCTGAATCACTCATTCAATATAATATTTATAACGTTCCGTCTGGCTGCAAATAATTTGAACCATGAGAGAGAGAGAGAGAGAGAGAGAGACTTCCATTTAACAACAGATTACTAAGAAAAAGGGGAAGAGAGTAATAAAAGAAAACAACAGAGAGAGAAAGAGATATATTCTCTGTCCCTCTCTTTCTATTTGTAAAATATACACGCGGTTGTTGCAGCCCCGTTTCTTCTGGTTCAAGTTATTCGAGTTTCAAGGAACAGCTGTGCACTTCTCGAAAGAAGCACGCCTCTTTACTTACGGGATGCCAACGCAGCAGGATCCGGCCCTTAAAATCGTAAGGGGAGTTTCGCTTTTGAATTTTGCAGCATTTTTTAAATGATCATATGCTTTTTTTAAACTAACTTTATTTGCTTTCTATTTTTTCTTCCTTTCTTATTTGCTGTTTTTTTTTCTTTTTTTTTTAACTTGCATTCTTAGCTATGCCACATAGATTAGAATCATTCTTTTAATTTAAACATTTGGTCGCCATTGATCTAATTGTAAGCAGTTAAAAATCCCGATAGAAAGAAAATGTTTGATCGCGTCTCTTATAATCGAGTTATTTATTTTCAAATTATTTTATATCATGGAAAATCGTGAATTAAAATTAATTAAACTTTTATCGTTTTTTTAAAGCCTAAGAAGCCTAAGAATTCTGAACGAGCAAATATGATAAAAAAAATTCGTAAATTTGACATAAAGGATTGTAAATGATATCAAATTTTTTTTTTCTCTTTTTATCCTCTATTTATTTTATAAAGATAAGTTTAAAAAAACTTAAAGTTGCTTCGCGACATATTAATGTAAGATATACGGTTATTCGTTATCATTACACAATTTCATGTTAGTCAAACACAGCGAAATATCGAATAATAAGTAGAATTACAATTTATCGACAACGAAAATGTTTTATCAAAATCGTTTTCTCTGATTTTATGGCGCTTCGCTAACGTATAAAATGCAATTTGAGTTGAAACGGATTACAAGTGACGTAATAAAATAAAACCCCCAAAAATGATATCGGTGATAAACGGCGGAGCAATATACGCAAGAGGATTAAATTCTATGTATTTTTTATCAATTTGCAGTATCTGAAAACAGTACATATTTCCGCATTTAACGGCTTTATTTTGACGAAGACGCGCCTCATCATATACCATGATTTTTCTGCTTTCCAATCTTATGCGTGAAGTTAGAATCAGCTGATGTAAGAATTCGCAATCGCTTTATAACGCTTCATGCTCGTTCAGACCGAGTACTCCTCGATTTAAAGCGACGGAAAATACGTGCAGCCAGAAAAGCGCCGGGGAAAATTTAACGATAAAAAAGATAGAAAAAAATATGCCTTCTTTTTTACAAGTATTTCAGCGAATCAGTGACGCGTCAGTATTTAACACTCACTCAATTATGTGAGAGAGCAAAAATGAGCGCAAGAAAATTCGCAGACGAGCGCCCAGTTGGATAGATTGCAGAAATCATGCTATCGATGTGATGTGACGTGAAATGATTCATCTGTTTTCGCGTTCACGGTAAGAGAGGGAGGATCTTTGCAAGAAAGTTAGGCGATTACGTCGGAGCTACTTTTCTTGTAAAGAATGCTTCAAAGACCGCACATGTAAAATTCCATAAGCAAGGAAGTCGTGCGTCTGGCTCCTTTACGCACACGTAATAATTTTTCGATTCGGCTCCATCCGTACTCTCGTGTTCTTGTATTACGTAATTACCTTCAAAGCAGCAGACGTGTCGACATCGCGCGATTCGTTCGCTCGCTGCTGCTGCTGCTGCTGCTGCTCGAAAGCCGCAAAAAAGGAGATCGTACACTGAGACGAAGGCGTATCGAATTTTCGGGTTTATCGGCCTCGCGAAAAATTCTCGGAGCTTTCTCGAAAGTGAGAGAGAGAGAGAGAGAGAGAGAGAGAGAGAGAGAGAGAGAGAGAGAAAGAGCAGCTGTTCACGAAGAAAACCGGCCTTCTCTCGAACATGTTCTCCTTCAAGAAGAATAGATTATAGGAGGGAACAGAGAGAGAGGGAGGAGGGAGGGAGGGAGGGAGGAGGAGGAGGGAGGGAGGGAGGGAGGGAGGAGAGAGAGAGAGAGAGAGAGAGAGAGAAATGGGGAAGAGGGAGATAGAGAGAGAATCGAGCTAACTGCTAATTTGTCGAAGAGTTCCCAGGCGTCAGCGAAGACATCGTCACGACAAAATTTCGCACGAGATATGACGAATAAGTGAGCGAAACGATCGGATATCTCGCCGTTTCTCTCCTTGGCATGATATTACGATACACACGTACGTAGCCACGCGAGTGTATACACGCCACTGTCGCGACAATACGACGACATACACAAGCGCGCGCGCGCGCGCGCGCTCATGACGATCCTAGCCTCTCTAATGCAAAAAGCATAAATGCTGATATGACAAGAACTACTCACCCGATTCTTGAGGTATTCTTGGATGGCACGATACGATGAATCGGTGAGTTTTGCGAAGATTAGAGACTTGTGTTCGTCAAAATTGTCGTGCGATGATAAACCATACTGAACACCTGGCACCAGCGCCATTTCTCCGTCTCCCATTTCGTCGTGTGCTTCTCACTGTCTCGCTCCCACTTGAGAATGATTCCTCTTGGCGCAAAACCTAACCAGCTGACACGTCCTCTCCGCTCGTTCGTTGGCGCTCGCCGTTAGTACAGCGCACGACGATAACAAATTCCTCTTTCTCTCTGCGCACTCACGTTTCTGTTTTAAAACTCCTTTTCTCGTCTTTCTCACTGTCGTCGATCGGACGAGTTCCGCGCAGCGCAAAATTTGCGCCGTACGGCGCGCGGAACGAACACAGCCAATGACACCGACAACGAATATCTTCAGCCGGAACTCTTGACGCGAGACGAGACGTTGCCTCGCGAAACGTGTTTTTCCTTCTCGCCACGCTCGCACCACCTCGTCCCCTCCTCCTCCTCCTCCTCCTCCTCTTCCTCCTCCGCCGCCACCGCCACCGCCTCCGCCGCTACCACCACCACCACCACCGTCGTCGCCGCCGCCGCCGCCGCCGCCGTCGCCGCCACTTCCTCTCGCGCGCACGGTCACCGTATGTTTTCTATCTGTCTCTTTCTTTCTCTCTCACGATTCTCAACACACTATTATTCGCGATGAGCCCCCCGACCCCGGATCGGACAATGTCGTAGCGTAAGGCAGTAATACCCTGTAAGCGATATTAACGATGTACCATCCTCGAACGTGCTCGCGATTTTCCATACACTCTATTATCTCTCAACCGTCGCATATTAGCACGCCGATACGACTCATTTCAAATTTTTCCTACAATTGCATCGAGCGATACGGGAGAGCAGCGCGCCCGTCGTTTTAGCGTAAAGAAATATAACTACACACTTTCGAACAGCCACCTGATAGGCGGGGCTACCGAAGAGACATCAACCAATCGCGTCGCGTGCAAGGGAAAACTTGACAACCGAGCCAAAGACAATTTCAGCATCCTCACGCGGTGACGGCCAACGATCGACTGCCAACTGCTAGTCCGTTCTTACTGTTTCGCCCTGCGTACCTTTGTCGCCACCTGTCGGTATCGGCGCGAACTTTGCTTTGCTGTGTCGCCATAGACATAATATATCTAGACCGAGTGTTGAATGTCTATGCGCATATGTAATACTACTATATTGCTAGTCACGTATCTTCCCGAAAAATAATTTCTCACTAGTTAAAAAGAGATAAATATACTTCCGAGACATTGCGTTCTTTTTCTAATTTTGGTATACGAATTACTGAAATAGATAATCCCATACAATTCAAGATGAAGCCTAATCAGCCATTTAGATAGAAGAAGAAGATAATTCCATATAGCACAGAATGTTGCAGAGTTGCGACAACATTGTAACATTGCATTTTATGACATTTTGAGACCTATTACGGTTTTCGAAACAAAGTGAAAAATACAAAAGTGAGAAAATTCACTAGAATATCTACAATTTCATTTGTTGAAATCTAGTAAATCTATTCACTTTTATAATTTTTACCTTGTTTTAAGAACCGTAATAGCTCCCCTGATGTATGTACGTATACACATATACATATATGATTTTATACAAAAATGTCGATGGGCAGCGAAATCTCTTGAAGAAATTTTCTTTAGCGCAAAGATAACCATAACAAAATTATTATATGTCTTTATTGTAAAATAAAATATATGTAAAATTTGTTATAGAGAAGAAAATATGTGGCGTGTGTTGGCTTCTTTTACAAACGAGGTAAAATCAATCATCAATGGGTGCGTTCCACTTAACGCTCGCAACGCTCATGATATCATTTCATCCTTGTCGTTCACTGAAGGTTAATCAAAGATAGATGAAGCTCGTGAGCGCTGCGATCGTTAAGTGAAACATGCTCAATGGCTCGTATTCATAGTCCGTTCTTATATTTAAGATCGTTTTAAGTCTGGTCAACTTAAAGGCCATTGCACGTTAAAAAATTTTAGTCGTAATCGTAAAGCCGTAAGTAAATCAACCAATCACACTTCAAACATTTTTAATACGTTTAGAATGTTTGATTGTGATTGGTCAATTTTCTTACGGCCTTATGATTACGACTAAAATTTTTTAACGTGCAATCGCCTTAAGAATCTATTCAACCAATGAAATAACCGCACAGTATCTTAAGACCATACTTGAGAAAATCTTAAATATAAGAACGGATTATGGATACGGGCCAATATTTGTTCTTAATATTCTTCAATATTAGATATAATAAAAATATTAATGAGGTGAAATTTTATCAACATAAAAAAATGAAATTATTCTACTTATTGCAATACGGATGTTGACGAATTATTGAAATTCGTAACAATGTACGTCTTTACTACCTAGGAATTATATAAGCGAACTATAGACGTATTGGTATCACTGTATCTTGATGTAAGAGCTTATTCTCTCACATCTCAATAAAAAAAAATAATTTGGTTATCTTGTGATTTGTTGTATGTTTAATAATGGCTTTGCAAAACTTTGGTGGTATTACATTTATATTGCTGTTTATACATTTAAATGTAATGCTCGCTACAGATTTTGATAAAGGTAGGAGAGATCTATATGGTCCATATCCTAGGATACCTGATAAGGAGTTGATCCAGGTAATTTTTGAGCAATTGTGACATTAATTTCGTTACATTACGCTTAACCTCAGTATTAATTGATTTGATTATAATTCTAATTTCAAAATTAGTTAGACTAAGATTAAAGTGTTACTCAATATAGGTGAAAGTATTTTATTAATCTCGTAGACTTTTAACATTTACAATATTGATGAAAAAAAAATCATAATTATTATTTACTATTTCAGAAAGAGATAACTTTTGCGGAGAAATGCAAGAAATTTATGAAGTCGCCTAAACAAACTTTTATTATTCATTAATGTAATTGCTGTACAATGAATGTATAATATATATATATATATATATATATATATATATGTAACAATATACAACAATGAATATATGTACAACAATGTACAATTTTTCAACAAGAGAAAAATGTAGCAATAAATGAATGTTATAGTAATTTATATTTATTTAATTGTATATATATATGATTGAGGGCTCCAGAAACTTTATTATTTTTTTTTATATGCAATATTCAAGCAAATAACAGTTCTACATAACTTTGTTTTTTCTACAGTCGGAAAGAAACAAGTAGTTTTTCTTATAGTTCTTTATTGTATACTAAATCCAAGTCTGTAAAGCAAAAGCCTATTACATTAGATTTTTGAAAAAAATTTTGAGTTTGAAACATTTAAAAAGTGCATATTAATATATTACATACAATATATTACAATACAGTATATAGCATAATTATATTTTTTTATTTTTTGAAATATATTAGTAACAGTTTATTTCTATATACATTAAAATAAATTATTTTGGATTACTATTTATTGCTGCATGTGCATCAATTCAGTTAGAGAGAGAACAAAAAACGAGAGAGTAAGCGAGGGGGAAGTTCAGATGGCGTTACCAATCAAAAACGAAAACGCCAATAGTTTTTTCGCTCTATCCCATTCCCATATCCAATTCCAATTATGTTATGTATAGAGATCAGTGATTAGATCCTAGCTTGGTCAATCAGTGTTAATTTAAATCGTAAAAGATGTTACGTTAGTAATCATATCAATTATGGATCCGTCAAAGAGCGAAATGCAGACCGAGCCAACGTTGATCGAAAATCTGTCAGCAGAACAATATTCGAGATGCGAATCGCCAAAACGTGGCACCACGCTTTCCACCAGCACCAGCAGTTTTGAGGCGTTGGATCCGCATGATCCGAATCTAAGTCGTTTGGCGAACACGATGTTCGAGAAGACAGGAGAATATCTGCAAGAAGAGCTCACTTCCATCCACGCAGATTATCAATTGTTAGAACGTTTAAACAAAGAAACTATCGCCAAGTACACAGAACTGAAGATTATTTCGTCGAATGTCGTGCAATCATTGGATTCTCTAAACGAGAAGTATCAAAAGTTACAGCCGATTCTAGATAATATCAATCAGATTGATGATAGTGTCAGCAAACTGGAGCAAGCTGCTTATAAACTTGCAGCATATTCTAAACGTCTTGAAGCCAAATTTAAGGATCTCGAAAAAGAATATACAAAAAGCAAATAAAGTTATATAATTGTAAAGGTATAAACTGTTGTCTATATATATTTATATGTAATAGATAGATAATGTTATAATGTCAAAAATATTTATCACCAACATAAATAATTGTATAGAGAGAGAGAGAAAGAGAAAGAATATAGGAGCTTTTCAACAAGCAAATACAAGCAAAGATACAATGTTATGCAATTAGCAATTGAATAGAAAACTTTTAAATTCCCAAAATTGTTTCTATGTGACAGCCAATTGTATAACGTTTTTTTTTTGTTTTTTTTTTACTGAAAAGCTGCCTACATACAAGCAATAGTGAAAAACATGTTTTTTTACATAATATTTATTCATGATTTATTTATGAGACCATAAATACATTTTATTAAGATTCTATAAAATATTGTGCATTTCTCTGTATATCACATAATACTTGGGTTACATCAAAACTGAAATTTAATTTTTAGACAGGTAAAGAGATAAAATTATGACCAGTAAAGAACATTTATTTTTCAATGTAATCTTCATTTATATCACAGCATTTTTGCCATTGATGTACCAATGCGTTAATATTCTAACACAAAAAAAAAAAATATTGCAAACAATAGATTTTGTTTGATTCCTTGAAGGAAAGTGTCAGGTGCTTTCAATCAGAAGAGAAGATGAACTTAAAACGTGCGTGTTACAGTAGTTTAGATATCGGGACAGCCTCCTTTATTCTGCTGGTATTATCATATTGGCATATCGATATAAATAGAGATTACATTGAAAAATAAATGTTCTTTACTGATCATAATTTAGTCTCTTTATCTATCTAAACATTAAACTCCAGTTTTGACATAAAGAATCCAAGTATATAAATTTTATAAATAACTTAATAATTTTATTAAAAATGACACATTTTATTTCTACAAACTTGGTCTTTTCTTTTTTGCAATATGTTGATGGAGTATACCTGGATAATTATGATATAATAAGTGTAAATCCAATTAATATAAATTAAGAATAAATATTTATATTTGAAAAAAGAAATATAGTTATGTTTTATATATATATATATACGCGCCCGCGCACACACACACTCATACATTTGATGTAGCATAATATAAAATATAACAATTATAGGGTTAATGATTTAATACATAATATTAATTTGTTTCTAATGCTATTGGTAATTTTACTGAAATGATGCGTATAAGTTATATATACATATACACACACATGTATGCGCGGAAAATGCGTGTGGAAAATCCATTATCAGTAATTATCATATGTGTATGTGTAGTACACACACACACACATACACACATTACAATATTACTTTGACTATAAATTAACAAACAGCATACAAGTGAAATATTCAGAATATATAAATGTAAGATTTCAAGATTGCATTGTCTTGTAGCATTAAAATGTCTATGTCACTACTAGTACAAGAGTTCGATATGCTCAATTATTATGCTCCAAAATGAACTTCCAAAGTATCACAATATGTAAACACATTCATATGATCATAATAAAGCTGCATTGTTTTTGTAATTTAATTACTAAAATAGACCAATACAAATGATGTTTAACAGTCTAAGAAATTACCAGCCATTAATAATTCTAGAGCGATTTCGGGTGCAATGGGAAATTCTGGTATTTCTGTACTGCTATTCGTGTAGCGCACTTTGTAAGTAAAATACATACAGACTTTTTGCAACACATGAGACCTACAAAAAAATATATATTTGTTTAAACAATTTAATTACATTCATATCAATACAAGAAAATAATATTATTTTATATTATTGAAATATTAAAAAATTTTATATTATTGAAATAAGAAAAACAAACAAATGAATAACTTGTATGTTTACTATATTTTGTACACTTACGGGATTTCTCGAAAATTAACTTCATTAGCTTCATTCTCTGCAAACTGTCCAGGACCACTTAACATAGCTTTGATGGTACCACTTGTTAATGCATGTTCTCTTTTAACAATAAACTCATGTCCATCACTACTGACCAGTTTCACATACATAGCATTTGGGCCTTCACAACCTCCATAAATAGGACCAACTTCTTGCTAAAAAAAATTTCAAAAGATCAATTATAACACTCGTCTATATACATTTCAACTTTTTTTTTTATATTAGAGGATTGTATAATATAAACTGAAAACAATATAGATATGAACAGCAGGATAAAGAAAAGGAATCCTATTTAAGCAGCAAAATTTAATTTGGAAAGATAGGTACCACATGCAGGTCTTTAGATGATCTGCCCTCTTCTTCTTCGGTTTTATCGACACTTGCTTCTCCATTGGACTTGATCCAAAGAAATTATTATCATTTAATTAATATTTTAATTTACCATTATTATTTTAATTTACCATTAAGTTTTCAGCTTTTCAGAAAAGGAATGGATAAAATCTCAATGTATAAAGCAACCTAATATATATACATTTTTATTATGGAAAAGTTTTAGTATACATCCCAGTCACCACACGGAGCAGTATTACAACATGCAAATAAAATTGTTTTACATATACCTTTTCAGCCTGCATATTCACATCGGTTGACATGTTTGTAGTCGTGTGCAAATATTCTTCTAAAACAAGACAGATATAAATATATATTTATATTATAAATACATAAGCAAGTAAATATATATAATAAATATGATTAGCATAAAAGCATAAAACCATTGTTTATGAAGTTGTATGAAATTATTAGACTGAATTATTAAACAATGTGCAATAATTAACAACATCAAACAAAATATTTTGTATAATAAATAGTGAATTCTCATTAGTCATAAGGCTAATAATAGATTAAGTTGTGTATTAAAACAAATGTTGCAGATTGTTTCACAAAAAAAAAATATATATATTTTACTGTTCCGACATTATTTTATATTTGTAAGCGCACACAAAATTATTGTCGAGTTTCTATCACTAATTAAGTTAAATAAAAATAATTTGCTATTGTATTATCATTATGGACGTTACACCAGTGCTTTTGTTATTGTAAATGCTATCTGATCACACTGCTGGCTAATTGATTCACAAATATATTTATAATTTATATATTACGAAATCGCAAGTAATTTTATATACCTCACACGTAATAAAGTTTTTTCTTTCTTTTATATGGATTTTCGTCTTAGAGGGAGGCAATATCACAATAAAGATTCGGTCGGTAAGAATGACTTAGAATAATGGACAAAGGCAAACCCCGAATTAGAGTCCCTATAGTAAGAGTCTTAGGTTGATTGTATATGTCATTTTCGAATGGACGGGTTAATCCAACCCGGATCAATTAATCACTATATTTTACTATGAATTAGAGTTTTTCATTAGGAGAGACAATGCAATGACGTCATTAAAGGCCATATTATGTTGCAGCTCAGGCAGCTGATAATTGCGAATTGACCAATCAAAATAAAGCAGTTTGCCGGTTGATTGGTCAATTCGCAACTGTCAATCTCAATCGCAATAGTTATTTTCTCGCATTGCGCAAGAGCCTTAATTTCGTGCTTTTTGCGTTCTCTCTCGCTCGCATAGCACTTTCTTTTGTTATGTCGACATTATCGCATTGACTTTGCCAATAAAAGACTTGAATTCATAGTAAAATATAGTGATTAATTTATAATCTGTTGGACTAATCCGTTCATTCAAAAACGCCATGTGTCGATGGTGCGTTCAGAAAACACAATCGTTGGATAGCAAAACGTAATTGGTTCTTACTTCTAGAACTAGCAAATTAACGTTGAGTGTTGACAAGTCGAGCATTACTAGTTGTGCAACAGTTATGCTTTCTTCTTCTTCTTCTTTGGTTTTTTAAATGGCCACGTCCAATCTAGACATGATCAAGACATTCCGGCCAAGTTATGTTTTCTGAATGCACTCTATAATATCTAATAAGGCCGGTTCTACAATGGGTGCTCCAGCAGCGACGCGGTGCGACACGGAGTATCATTCTATCTTTCTTCAAGTGAACAACCAGTGAACAACAAAGATATGAATGATGCTCTGTGTCGCACTGTGTCATTGCTGAAAAGCACCCAATAAGTCATAACCGTAAGGAAATTGACCAATCACAATCGATAATTCCAAAAAAAGTTGACTGTGATTGGTCACTTTGGCTACGACTAAAGGCCATTGCATGTTAAAAAATTTTAGTCGTAATCGAAAAGCCGTAAGTAAATCAATCAATCACAAACATTCAAACATTCTTATTATGTTTTAGAATGTTTGATTGTGGTTGGTCAATTTTCTTACGGCCTTATGATTACGACTAAAATTTTTTAACGTGCAATGGCCTTAAGAAAGTGTATTTTTTAAATTAGTATCATGATTCGGTACAAGTATTGTCGTTTCAGTCTCTCATCAATTTTCTTTAAGTTTGTGAGATCTTTAATCATTTTTTATATCATTATATATTATTAATATTATGTTTTCTTTGAATTGGTTTTTTTTTCTTAGAAGCGAAAAATCGCTCTTATATTAACATTGTCCTTTATTTGATGTTCTATGCACAACCATTTAAAAAAAAAAATTTTTTTTATAATCCACATATAGTATGCAATATCCAAAAGACGTCCAGAAGACATCCCGAAAATCATTTTTGGACATAGAGAGGATATCTTCATAGAATGTCCTTTGAACATCTTGTTTGACCTTGAAGAGTTATTTGAAGGTCACATTTAATTTTTTAAATGGAATAGTATATTTTTTATTGCATATTCTTGTAGTCCATCTTGAGAGCTTTCCAAAACACTATAAGTATTTTTTTTTAAGTACTCTCCGCGTTATAAGACTTTAAAGTTGCAATATTTTTACATAAAATATAAAATATTTTGTATGTTTTTGACGAGTTGTCAAAAATATTATTACAACAAATGCTCAAAAAACGTTTCCATTTTCTTGACTCCACATCGTTGTTCCTGGATAGCGCTAAAAGTAGGATGATCCGAATTTTTTGAAACATGCATAACTACAGACATATGGGTGAAAAGTTGATTTGACCTTGGAATGATCTCTAAGGGTCAACTTGACCTCATAACATGACATATGCAAGATATTTTGTATTTTATATTAAAATATTGCATGACATATTCAAGATATTTTGTATTTTATATAAAAATATATAAAAAATAATTTTGAAGTCTTATAACTCGGAAAGTACTTAAAAAAAAGAAACAGAACTTTATCATAGTGTTTTGGAAAGCTCTCGAAATAAGCTACAAAAATATGCAATAAAAAGTAGGCGGTTCCATTTAAAAAATTAAAGGTGATCTTCACACGTGACCTTCAAGCAACTATTATAAAGTCAAATTAATGACACCATCTTATGTCCTCCTTGGAACCATACAATTTTTGTCTGAAACATTTTTGCTGAAAATGCTTCGTTGAAGAATTATCGAGGTGCGTTTTTTAAAATGGGTCACTTTGTATATATATATATATATATATATATATATATATATATATATATATATATATAAATTATATTATTTAATATTTAAAAAAAAATAAATGTTAATATATAAAAATTAGTAAATTTAGTAAATAAATTTTAATTTAAGATTAGTCGTTATTTATTTTTTCTCCATTCCTTCCATGTCTTTTTTTAGATCTTTTTAATTTTTTGTGCTTATCATTAAACGTAACATAAAGTCACATACATATGATGCAAAGCATCGAAGGTTGCCTTGCACGATTTAACTCATCGAGATCTCCGTTATGTCGGAATCCGCAAATCCCAAGGATGGGCATGGCGCTCCCCTCCTTCAAGATCCTTCTCTTTCACTTGGCCGTCACGATTTTTTGTCGCTCTAGTAGCTACAGGCAGCAAGCAGTCAGTGTACGTGTACGGTTGGCTACAGTTCAATACACTCTCGCTTACATATTTCATCCATCATAATTCTCTTTTTGATGTAAGAGAAAAAAAAAGATACAGAGAAAACATCATAAGGATACACAATATCTTATTCGTGGAAGATATCCTCCCCTTGATCATTTGATTCAAACTATCACGAAAACGAAACCACCAATCTGGATGATTTGATTCATTGGTTTGACAATAATAATAATGAGTGCATAGTGATCCATATGTATATATGTGTGTTTTATTTTTATGTATACTAAATATGCAATATGTCTATGCGAATGGTAATGTTGATTAGCTGATTAACGATAAAGAGTGGATGGATATCAATTGATGAAATATTCACTACATCTGTGCTACTGTAAAGTGTTATCATGGTGTAAGTTGAACATTTCTCTGATATTAGTAATTGAATAAAATTTGAATAGTATTATAGCAATAATACGTTAAAAACTGATCCGCTTATTATAAATATACAATTCCTTTACGGAAACGATAAGCAAAAAGAATAATGGTTCATATAAATTAAAAGAAAGTTTAATTCGCAGAAAAACATATTAATAATGATTAAAAAAGCCAATCTCGCGCATGTGTGCGCATTCTTTTTATCTCAGTATATATTGCCTTTTTCAAAATTCGTAATCCAAAATAATGTTTTATAAAATTTTATTGTGACATTATGGATGCCACAATGTTCTTTTGGTTTAAGAACGCAAATAAATGTGTAAATATTATTATATAATTACTTGCGTTCTATTATCTTTAGCCATTCACGAGATATTGTTAATCTTTCCTCATCATAAAATATCTTTCTTTGTTTGAGATGCATATAATCGGCAGAAACGCTTTAAAAATGCTTTTTATCACGGCTATTATTAAATCAGCCTATAACATTTTAACATTTACTGTTCTAATATATCCGTTCCTTCTGTCCATGGAATCTGTACAAAAGAATGAAGAAGATTATAAAACAGTACTAAGACAGTAAAATTGTACCTCTTATCCCCGTCTATCTTTAAATTTATTATTTGACATATCTAAAAAATATGATGCCCTTATAAGTCATAAAAACTATATAAGAATTCTGAAATGATTTGTTCCTGCTGATATGTATCTTGCGTATTTTTACAATTGTGATGATCAGGACAAAAATATCGAAAAAAAACTAATCTATTTAACTACTACTAATCTATTTAATAACAAGATATTACTTGTTAGTAATTATACAACATAATTATAGAGTTATTTCAAATCGTTGCTTTTGAAAAAAATAAACATTGAAAATCTACACAAATAATAAAATGCTATTCTTCATTTAAATTTAAATTTGAAATTTAATCTAAACTTTACTTATCAGAATCAAATATTCAAAACATTACAAAAAAAGTTAGCGAACGTAAAAATTCTCGTTGCGAGAAAGCAAAGAATATAAAATCTATAGTCGAAGAATATTTAATAATTCTGAGACACCCTGTATACGTAGAAAGCACCGAAACACCGTTACATCTGTTTTAATATTAAGAAAAGATGCGCGAGAAGAGCTTCCTCATGTGATCATATGAAGTCTAAAAAATATTTGAGTTGTATTATTTCGACAATATATATATAAATATATATATATATATATAATAAAAAAATTTAATTATTATATACATATAAATATAATTATATGTATATATAGAGAGATCAAATCAAATTTGCGCTTTTTTTATTTGTAGCTCATATCTGATAACGATTTTCCTATTGTGGAATATCTTTTCATTGAATCAAGCACAATGGAAACCCTGCATTGAATTGAAACAGGATTTTCTGGTGCCTTGCAAATGTGCCATATCCATGGATTATCCACCATTAATTGAAATGGATTGCGATCGGGTAATTTTTACGCGCGACATGATGAACATCTTGCATGATCAGCCGATCGTATCAATCAGCCAGAGGAATTGTGGCTACCAGACTTTACCAGAAGATCTTATTAATTCCGATTTTAATCTCAGGAAACTCGACCTATCAAACAATATGATCCATCGACTAATGGATCGTATACTGCAACTGCAGAGTGAACTATATGAGCTTCGACTCGCTGATAATCTGTTGGGTGACAATTTAAACCCAATATTTTCCAGCAATGAATTTCATAACATGGAAAAACTCAAAATACTCGATCTCAGCAGAAATGGTCTCAAAAGTATTGAAGAAGGAATTTTAAAAGGATGCACTAACTTGGAAGAGCTATATCTTGATGGTAACAATTTGACTGCGGTGCCTACTATTTCTTTGAAAGGCCCACGTGCTATTAAAGTGCTGTCCTTGGCCCGAAACAATATCGGTATGATTATAATGTACAGACGATTCATAACATAATAGTAAAAGTTGTTTAATTTGTAGTTCACTTTTATATAGAGTATCCCGAGTCAATCGCGTTACTCATCATGTGCAAGTAAAGCAGATAAAATAGAGAAGAAAAATTCTTTACCATTTTATGATTTTTGCAATAAGTGAGAAGTTGAAAAATTAATTAAAAAAGATCGACCGATGCGCGCGACTAGCGAATATTAAATATTAGCATGCGACAAGAAAGGACAACCCATTAATATGTGATTGCTAGGATCTAGGATAATTCACTAGGAGAATTCAGTATTATGTATACCACTCGTAGCGCGCCTGGCAATCGCATACTTTTGGATTGTCTCTTTTTCGCCGCGCGCTTATACTCGCGCAAATTAGTCAATCTTTTTTAATTGATTTCTCAATAATTATTACAAAAATCGAAAAATGGTAAAAGACTTTTCTCTTCGGTTTTACCTGTTCTCTCTGCACATGATAAGTAATTATACATTTTATACATTTGTATATTAATTCTTACATATATATATATATATATATATATATATATATATATATATATAAGCATGTGCATATATTTTTACATGCTACGCAAGTCCATGTATGTGCGCGTATCTTTATTTTTTTATATTTTTATATTTTTTAAATGTTATATTTTAAAAAAGTAATTTTATAACCATATTTACAAAAAATATTAAATACTTTATAATTAAATGCTTTTTTACAACACAATTTACAATTATTAAAACGTTTTTCATGACATCTAATTGTAAAATAAGAAAAATATCGGAAAAACAACAGTTATGTTGTTTCAATCGCCACATATATTGTCTCTTATCGTTAGCTTGAAAACGATATTTTTCGACGCAAGAATTTTCACACTTAATTTTCTCTATTCTCTATTACACTATGCCATTGACACATCTGTATTCAATGAAATGTTCTTGTACTTAAACAATATTTAAGTAATACCTACTTATTTACAATAAAAATATATATTGATTAGCATGGAACAGATATTAATTGTTTACTTACGAGTCTTTCTTGATAAAAAAAATAATTTGAGCACTTACAATTATTTGTAAATTATTTCTAATAAAAATTTTATAGCGATTATAGACCTTTCGGAACATTTGTCCGCAAATATTGACTTAATACTTCTGATTCCTTATCGTATTTTACAGATTTTCTTCCACGAAATTCTTTCATAACATTTAGCGAATCACTATTACGATTGGATCTCAGCTACAATGAATTGTCTCACATGGAAGACAATGCCTTTTTCGATCTTCAACATTTATTGTTTCTAAACATTTCTCATAATTCTCTTAGTCGCTTCAACAGCGATGTCTTTAGAAGTAAGTAGTGTATATTAATAATATGCTCTTATTTGTATTGACATTTCTCAAAAATCCAGATTTCCATCAAAAAATGTTTCGTACAAAAATTTTATGATTTTGAGGGAGTCATAAGACAATGCCATATTGAGTTGATTTTGGATGAAAGTCATGAGATTATTTCAAAGATATTTTCATTTTCTCAAATGGAATCATTTTAATTTGTTAATATAAATCGATCCCTTGCAATATTTGGCATAAAAAGTTATAAGAATGCAAACTCCAAAATCTGAAAGATCGAACGAAATCCACCGAAAGTCAATTTACCATAAGGAATATGGGATCTTTTATTAACAAAAAATCCAGCAAAACTGCAAAACTACAATAAAAAAAATTACTATGACTATTTCAGGTGTATCCAATCTATTTCAGTTGGATCTTTCAGCTAATTTTCTCCAGGAATTTCCTACCAACGCGCTAAGACACTTAACATATTTGAAATTCCTGAATATTTCTAACAATTTGATTACTGTAAGTATTGCCATAAATGATCAATTGTCATCAATATGTAAACATATTTAGTTATCATTGTTTTCCAATTTGCAAAAATTTTATTTCAATATACGATTATATTGTATTTATCTTGCATTATGACGATCTACAAACTACTTCTTTTTATTTCTTCTTTTTTTTTTCTTTTTTTTTTGTAGGAAATAGAACAGATACATTTATCACGATTGACTGAGCTGCAAGTATTGGATTTTAGCCGAAACAATATAGGTCAGCTCGGAATTAATACATTTTCCAATCTTTCCGCTCTCACTAGACTAGATCTGAGCCTTAATGCGCTGCGTACGGTATGGTCTTACATATATTAAAAATTTATTACAAAAGAACAAAACTGAAAATCAACTTATGAATTAAAAAATATTTTTCAATTTGAACAAAAATAGTATCGCAGATTTGTAATTTTGTATCGTATTTTTATATGTCATTTCTTATAGATTGATGAATCATCTTTTGTGGGCTTGACAAAATTGAAATGGTTATCCTTAGAAGACAACAACATTCTATTGGTGCCAGCTTCAGCGCTCAAGCGATTACCATCTCTGGCACACTTGCATCTGCAATTCAATCGCATCGCCGCACTATCCATCGAACTAATTCACGCCACATCGACGAATCTTGTTACTTTGAGCTTGTCACACAATCTAGTACGCGAGATACAGCCCAGATTGTTCTACAACTTCAAACATCTTATCGATATCAAACTCTCTGATAATATGCTATCAGTCATTTCACAAAATGCATTCGCTGGTTTGGAAGATACCTTGTTGAATCTCGATATATCGTATAATCGACTGACAACTATCACTGAATTGCTGCTGAAGAATCTGCTCTCGTTGAATCTGGCAGGTAACCAACTAAAACGATTACCGCCGGAAACATTCAAATACTTACATAGACTGAGGTATTTAAACCTCAGCAGCAATCCCTTATACGGCGGCTTTCCGCCTGTATTTCCCTCATCTTTGATCAATCTCGATATATCGCATACAGAGCTTAAGATCCTACCAACTATATTACTATTAAATCTTGAATCATTGGAGAAAATCTTTCTTTCTGGCAATCAACTACAGGAAATCAACGAAGGCACTTTTCAAAATTTCTACAATCTCACAACAATAGATCTTTCGTATAATACCATCCAGCGCATCGATATTGGTGCCTTTGTCAATCTCATTAATCTCTACTCGTTGAACTTGTGTGGTAATAAGCTCACGTTTTTTCTTGGTGAGCACTTCAACACCGGCACGGGCTTAGAAATCCTCAATTTGTCAAATAATCGTATCAGTCAGCTGTCTCCGACGGCCTTCGTGATCCATCCGAGGCTTACGTGGATTGACCTCTCAAACAATCAATTTGTTCAGTTTCCGGGTGACTTTATCAAGTCATTGCAGTTTCTGAAATGGCTAGATCTGTCTGGGAATATGTTGCATCATGTGAACGAGTTTGCCTTCTCGCAGATGGGAAGATTGCGCAATCTGAATCTCTCCAATAATAGAATTGAATCGGTATGTACGATATTGTGATAAGTAATAGCAAGAAAAAAAAAAGAGAGAAAACATGAAGAAAAAAATAGAGAAGAAAAGGAAAGAAAAAGAAAGAAAAATATATATGATACATAAAAATTTATAATAAAAATAAAGATAAAAAATTTATTAATAAACAAAATAAAATTTAATTATTGAAAATAAAATTGTTACAGGTAGATGAGCTGGCCTTTTACAATTCTACGCAGCTTCAATTATTGGATTTATCTAACAATATTTTAGAAACGTTGAGCGAACGCACTATGGAGGGTTTATTCCGATTAGAATTTTTAAATCTATGCAATAATCGACTTGCCTCGCTACCCGAAACCATCTTTGATCCCTCAAGGATTCGCTACATTGAAAAGATTGATCTATCTGGTAATCGTTTCAACGAGATACCAATCCGCGCTTTGCAACGACAATTGGCGTCATTATTTAGTTTAAAAATAGCTCGCAATCGAATAGTGGAAATGTTCACGCAAGTCATCATCAACAATGTAAAGGAACTTGATCTTTCTGAGAATCCATTGAGCGAAAACGCGATACGTGCCATTTTAGGTGAGGCAAAGATTCTACGATCGTTGAATCTAGCCGATACGGGTATCAAAACTATTTCTAGGCTAGAGATGCCATTCCTGAAGCATCTGAATCTCTCAAGTAATGCAATCACAGACATTCAACCAGACACGTTGGAGCGCACTACGATGCTAGAGAGCCTAGATTTGTCGAAGAATCGTTTAACAGATTTTACAAATTTGACTACTAACTTTAAAACTCTATCCATACTCCAGAGTTTAGACATCTCTAATAATGAAGTAAAGAGCATCAATGAGAGCAGCTTCGACAGATTGGTCACACTACGCTCTTTAAAAATGGCAAATTTAACGAATAGTACCAGGATCGAGAAAAACGTATTCAAATCGTTGAAAAAATTACGATGTCTACATGCTTACAATTATCCTAAGTTAGGCTATTTCGACATACAAGGTATTTTGAAGGATATGACAAATCTAGAGACGTTGGACATCGAGATCAAAGATCCATCAGTAGGTAACGAGCAGCTATCAATACACACTCATCCTCGTCTGCGAGTATTAACATTGCGAGGGGAAAAATTGCGTAATATTTTCTCGAGTTCGCTGGTTGGTGTGCGAGGACTAAGATTTTTCCTAGGTTTAAAGAATACTTCCATAAACTCGATACCGGCTGCTCTTTTCTTTCCGGTACCGCGTTCTACAAAGATTGAATTAGACGTTTCTGGTAGCAAATTCACCAATTTATCAGCTCAGCTATTAGCCGCTTGGGACGAACGCGGAGATTTCATAAAAATCAGCGGATTAAATAATAACCCCATCAATTGCAGTTGCGAGGCAAAACATCTATGGAGGTGGCTCAAATTATCAGGCAATAAAGCGCCTGTTGTAATCTGCTCTAATCCTAAACACTTGGAAGGTGTAATGCTGAATGATCTCACAAAAGAGAATTTCTTGTGTAATCATACCACATCAACAAAACCGCAAATGACGGAAACCACGTTATTGATGAAGTCAACAACGCACGAACCAGAAATAATATGGACTGTTGCTCCGATGGTGCAAAATAATCGAAACAAACATATTGATCATACAAGTAAATTGCTGTTCGTCAAGCTTAAATATTTTTAATTTTTTGTCTATCGATAATTTTTAAATAATCGATAAAAATTTTGGACAACTAATTGTTTTTAATTTGAAATAAATTTTGATCTTCGACAAAAAGAGATTAATTTAATTTTTGAACAAAAGTATATTAACTCTTTAATTAACAAATAATAAAAAATTATTTTGCTATTTTTTGCTATAACGTTTTTTTTTTATTTTAAATTTGATATAATATTTTTTATATAAGCTTTATATATGTATTATATATAATATATATATATATATATATATATATATATATATATATATATATATATATATATTATACTGATTGACAGATGCATCCACAATGGGTAATATTTCAAACACTGATGATACCCTCATTATTAGCATTATTGGCGGTGTAGTGGCATTTATCGCAATCATCATTATCGCAATTTGCATCTGCCGATTACGATGGAGCAGCCGAGTGCAAGAAACGAGAATGACAACGATGGGAACGTCAATCATCCCCGAGGAATCAATGATCCCTGAGACGTCAATTATACGACCAGCAAGTGCATATTCAGGCAAGATTAATCATCATGATCTATACATAGGTTCGTACAACAATTCGACTTTAGAACGAGGCAGCAATGGTTCTGTGCTACTGACTACCCCTATGCAGATGATGCCCTACACACAGTCGATACATATGATGCATACTATGAATCCGTCCTCGCCCTCATTGTCTACGCAACAATTCTATGAATATTATGACAATTCACCTCTTCCCATATACGTTACGGAAAGTAAAATAGACAAATAATTGATGTAGAGGTATCGATTCCCGAATATCATAAATATCCAAAAAGTACATTAAAAAATATATTTTAATAAAAAATTTGTATGTATATATACATATATATACAGGGTGTCCCAGACCATTGGGGACAAGACTCGTGTGCAGATAGTGCGCGCGGATCAAACTGAATCGATAAGTAATCCTCTATCAATTTTTTGTATAATGCTTAATAAAAGAATTATTATACTGAGTAAAGTCTAATCAATCATCGCCGATTTTTAGCTGAGCGCACATCGGTGAGTTGCGCTGTAACTGCTGAGCGCTCACGCACACTACTAAGCGCGCGGCTCACCCACGTGTGTCCGGCTAAAGATCAGTGAGGATTCGCCAAACTTTACTCAATAATAATTCTTTTATTAAGCGTTATACAAAAAAATGATACAGAACTTTTCGACTCAGTTTGGTCCACTCTACCAGCATACGAGTCTTGTCTCCAATGATCTGGGACACCCTGTTATATATATATATATATATATATATATATATATATATATATATATATATATAACTAATATATAATATAAATAATATATAAATAATATATAATAAATATATATATATATATATATATATATATATATATATATATATATATAAGCAGATTCGTAGAAAACAAATTTTATGATTTTTATCATTTTACATTACATTCTCTTATACCACAGATTAAAATTTGTATAATTTTAATAAGTTAAAATGTTGTCAAAGTAAATTGTTTTTATGATATTATAATACACTATTCTAATTATAAGTCTGCAGTATTCAAAGTACATTTTTTATATCGACAAGCTGGTTTTTTTATACAAAGTGTCGAGAATGAGAGAGAGAGAGAGAGTGTCTCGATTTATTATAATTTTATTATCTCGTGTATATGAAATCGTTGTATGTAAGATACGTATGATGTAGTATCTAATGTATACCTAATATGAATTTTATTAAATATTATAAGTTTTATATTTTATAATAAATTACGTGTCATGTTTGAACATAAAAATTTTTTGTATGTTTGTATGTATTGATAAAAAAAGTTAATGTTTCAGATAAAATGAAATATATGTATATGTGAATCTAGACTTTAAAAATTTAATTTTATTATAAGCCGAGGTCAATCTCTTTTTAAAAACGATATGATTTGTCTCGTTTGTAAGTTATATAATGATTATTTGAATTATAGCAATAATTAACTCACTATAGTCTTGTTATTATTGACACATTAACGAAAAAAAATAATAAATAAAAATAAAATTTCTGAAAGATTGCAGTTCTTAAAATTTTAATTTGTATTTTTTTATTTATTATTATGTCCATTTTCGATATTTTGCTCATATTTGAGCTTAAATTTTTGCAATTTGAATTTTCAAACTTTAAATTTTTGTGCGTAAAAAAATTTGTTATAAAAGAGATGCAAATAAAGAAAAAATTTTAAATATCTATATTTTTTTAAGAGAAATAATCTTATATGTATGTACATAAAATGTGTATATAAAAATTTACGATATCTACAATATCTTTTCAAAATTCATTTTTTTATTTTTTTATTTAAAAATGTATAAAAAAGTTTATACATTTATTACAAAATGTTTATATTGTGTAATATTTATTTCATATTTAAATAAGTATAAATTGTTTGTAATTTTTATTTTATTTTTTTTGAAATTATGCTTTCCAGAACACTTTCTATTGTTTTCGCTCTTAGAGCCTATTTACCTGGAGCCTGGAGAGAGAATGCTGGCATCATATATGTAATACTACTATATTACTAGTCACATATCTTCCTAATAAGCGGCGTTAGCGAAAACATTACGGTGCAGATATATATCAACCTCTCACTTCCACAATTTACTTGCAATGCGCATGCGCGAATTTTGTTGAGCCAATAGTACTAAATGTTACGTAAGCCCTACGTATACCAGCGCATGCGCATTACGTCAAGTATACGAATTGTGGAAGCGAAAGATTGATATACGTCTGCACCGTAATGTTTTCACCTGCGTTAAGCTTTGACTAGCAATATAATAGTAGTATTACATATATGGCTGGAACAAAAGTGTGTCCAAAATGTATACGAGAGAGAAAGATATAGATGCCTATTTGTCCTTTGTACGCATGCGTTGAAATTGACAGCTATCTGTTATAAATTGCTTAGAGCATATATATATATATATATATATATATATATATATATATATATTCATACATGCTCTAAGTAAATTGTGATGAATATCGGAGTATAATTGTATAAAGATAATTATATGTTTTTTAACTTTACATAAAATCTAACCAAAAATTCACATAATAAACTTTACAATATAAATAGACACAAAAAGTTACATTTACTTACGCATAATAGGAAACCGATTTATCATGATTGCCGCACAGTACGCAATATACACAAGACATTTTTATATTAAATTAATGATATCTTACTAATTTAATTTGATTTTACACGGACTGTCAATAACTCGATTTAATACTCGATGATAGATCGTCGCTGACGCATGCGCACAGAGAACGATTAGGAATCTATATCTTATTCTCTCGCATACATTTTGGACAAAATATATAATTCAATCCATAAGAAACGTAGGCAATTCCCTCTCCAGATATATATGCTCCACTAAATTATATAACATACTGGAACGTGCACGGTTCTGCTGATTGGCGATCAAAAATGGGGGACTGTGAGAGTTGTCACTTTTTCAGACCTCTCTATTATCTAACTACGTCACCACGTGATCAGATGTACTATCCGTTCTTTACCTGTGAAAACTAAGTCCTGTTTTTATCATAACTTGATGTGCAATTTTTTTAAATACACTTTATTATATTTTTTTTCATATTTATTTTAATTCTCTGCTTCTTAACGTTTTCAATCATAGAAATAAATGGTCGCGTGGCATCAAAGATCGCGTGTGATTGTAAGACGATGTTTTCAATCATGGTAGTTCACGGTAAAAAGAGACAGGTCTGAAAAGCTGCAGCTATTTTTAGTGACCGCAGTAGTAGTGGTGGGAGTATGGCCGTGCGCAGCCCAGTATATAAGTATATAGTTTAGTGATATGCTCTAAGATTCCGCCATGTTTTTCCAAACTTCTCTTCCGTGGCCAGACTGTATGTATAGGGACTCTAGCGAGCGCGGGCATATCACGCATCGTGCTGTGCTTTACGTACCGTGACACAATTTATGCAGTGTTAAGTTCGGTTCAATTCATATCCGAGTTGCATTTGCGAACTTGAGTAGCGAAGATATCCATATCCATTTCAAATCATCGAGAATCAGCTAGCCAAGTCATGAAGTATATTTTGGTGACCGGCGGTGTGATAAGCGGCGTGGGCAAAGGTGTTATCGCCAGCTCGTTCGGCACTATCCTCAAACACTGTAACATTCGCGTGACATCCATCAAGATTGATCCTTACATCAATATCGATGCCGGGACGTTCTCACCCTACGAGCACGGTGAGCGCGATGTTAATTTCTGCACATAACTACATGCCATGTTACATACCTGAAAGAACAGCGGTTTTTTCCTTAGCATGTTTGAAATCGATCGATATAAAAGTGAGTTCACATTCCTGTGCTGTTGATACGGGAAAATGAACTTTATTGCGATCACAGCAGTTACACGAGATCGTTTCTTCCACGATTGTAGCTCCTAATTTCCCATTTTTTAACATTACAGACAATTTTTTTTTTATTTGAATATAATGTATTAAAACATTTTATAAAGGAGGTTGCGCGAGGTTTAATTCAAGTCATCTTGTCAAAATGTATATTTCTGTTTTCTGTCTATTTTTTGATTATTGATAGAGAAGAAAGCAAATTACAAAATTTTTTTATCTCAAAACTATATGTTTGTGTGATAAAATTAAACGAAAATCGATAAATTAAATGTCAATGAAGCCTTTGTGGCGGTAAAATTTTCAACCATGTGCTCGCGCCATTTTGCATGATGTCGCCACGCCAATTAGCAATTAATTAAGGTCTATCGAATGAGGTTAAATGAATTTTTAATCATATAAAATATATGTATACAAATAAAATCAATCATGCATATATATAGAACGCAATAATAAAATATTCATTTTAAACTTCTATTAATTTATTTCTCTATGCAAATATTCTATATGAATCTTGAATATTTTTTCGTATCTGATTAGTTTTTAGGTATCTTCTGATTCTATACTTGCATTTCCTGTATTCAAAGATGTAGGCCTGGAGAAAAAAAGGACAATTAAAAAAATTAATATTAAAGTTGATATTAAAATAATTTATGTATAAGGTTTATTTTTAAAAATTATATAATTACATTGTATATTATATATTATTAATAAAATTAAAGTAATACATTAATATTCTTAACATTTTCTGTAAAATTATATATAATTAAATTAATAGGATCAAATTAATATTAAATTATTTCTCATAATTTTACTATGGTTTTAAAGGTAAAGTTTAATAATATATTTGAAACAATCAGCATTGTTGATCATCAAATTAACAATTATTGGAAAATAGTAATTATTATATAAATATGTGAGAGGAAAATATTAATTCAGGTTAAAATTTTTTTTAATGTAACAGAACATGTTACAGACAGCAGGCAAAGAAAAACAATTGAGCAAATTAAATTGTAATCGTGTTGTAAATAATGTTTATAGTAACGCTCATGCTGCTAAACTCAAAATGCCGCTTGACAGCCTGCTATGTTCGTTATTTATTTCAACAATATATTATATATAAATATGTTTGCATAATTTCAGTCATCCTTTAGAAATGATTTCTAATGTCCAATAAAATTTAATGCTTATCACCACATTCCATTGTTCAATCAAGTAAGCGGTAAAAGCATTCCTTGAAGAGAAACATCTTATGTTACTGATTCTCGATAGACACATCCATTGATGTCTTTTTAATTTTGCTTATGTTTCTTACTGCAAGGTTTTTGTTTATTCTGTACAACAGGAGAAGTTTATGTACTCGATGATGGTAGTGAAGTGGATCTTGATTTGGGCAATTACGAGCGTTTCCTGGATATTACTCTTCATAAGGACAATAATATAACAACAGGAAAAATTTATCAACATGTTATTACAAAAGAGAGACATGGAGATTATTTAGGAAAAACAGTACAAGGTATATCTCTCTCTATCCATGTAATATTGCATATTTATATATATATATAAAAAGAAAGAGAGAAAAAGAAACACAATATGTTGCACAAATTAATAAAAACTGATATTAATTTTTAGTTGTACCTCACATCACTGATGCTATTCAGGAATGGGTGGAAAGAGTTGCGAATCAGTCTGTAACAGAAGATGGAGCTAAACCAGAGGTATTGTAATAATATGAATTATTTTAATATATAATGTTATTTTAATATATAATATTACATAATTCCATAAGATATTAATTTACATAATATTCTTTATTTGTGATACAATTTGTGATACAATTCAAATTACATAATTACATAATTTATTATTAATTCTTTACAGGTTTGCATAGTAGAATTGGGTGGCACAATAGGCGACATAGAAGGGATGCCGTTTGTAGAAGCATTTAGGCAGTTTCAATTTAGAGTGAAGAAAGAAAACTTCTGTGTTGCCCATGTGTCTTTAGTGCCGCAGGTAACTGCGTTACATGCCTACAATCTTTACACACAGGTTACATTCTCGTTTAAATATTTCTTCTATATTTTATGTGCATTCAATAATAAATGCATGATTTTTGAAACTGCATGAATTTTTGTAAAACCCTTAGACGTTTTCGCGAAGACAATTTCTAAATAATTACTGAAATATAAAATACTTTTTAGCCAAAATCAACAGGCGAACCCAAGACGAAACCAACGCAATCTAGTGTTAGGGAATTACGTGGATTAGGTTTATCACCCGATCTTATAGTTTGTAGATCGGAAATGCCTATTGGTAATTCTGCTAAGGAAAAAATTTCAAATTTTTGTCATGTCGCTCCAGAGCAGGTAATTATCAACAATAAAAAAGATTTTTAATAAAGAAATAAGAAATTGTGTCGTAATTGATTAATTAAAATTGTTAATTTGAAATTAAGAAATTAATTGATATTAATATTAAATGACATTAAATGTTTTGATTAGGTCATCACTATTCACGACTTAACGTCCATATACCGAGTACCACTTCTTATGGAGTATCAAGGCGTTATAGAGTTTCTCAATGATCGATTGCAACTAAATATCGGGATGCCGCGCCCGCGTTCTTTTATGCGAAAATGGCGAGATTTAGCTGATCGCGTGGATCATTTGCGGAAAGATGTTAACATCGCTCTAGTGGGCAAATATACGAAACTCGAGGATTCTTACGCTTCTGTTACAAAAGCATTGCAGCATGCTGCCATTGAGGCCGGTTATAAATTGAACTTGACGGTACTGTGTCGTAATTATTTGAAATATGTATAATTTTGTACATATTACATAATTATTGTTATTGTGTATACTATTATTTTCTGAATGATTATGCAATAATATTATTGCAGTTTATTGAAGCTGCTAATCTAGAGCAAATTACATTAATAGAAAATCCAGTCTTATATCATGAGGCTTGGCAACAGCTTTGCAAAAGCAAGTAAGTTTTAATTTTTATGGATTTTTACTTTGCTTATATCTAATTTTTAATGAAGATACATTTGTTGTGTTTAGTGGCATTATTGTACCAGGCGGCTTTGGTAAAAGGGGATTGCAAGGAAAGATAGAGGCTTGTCGATGGTGCAGAACAAACAATAAACCATTCCTTGGTATCTGTCTGGGTCTGCAAGCGGCGGTCATTGAATTAGCGCGAAACGTATTGAATCTTCAATCGGCGAACTCTACAGAAATTGATCCACATACTAGTAGTCCCGTGATAATAGACATGCCAGAGCACAATCAGGAAATTATGGGGGGAACTATGAGACTTGGCAAGAGACAAACGCGTTTCTGCAACAATAATTCGGTCCTAAGTAAGTAATAGAATCCATGTTTTAATTTGAGATGAATTTTCCTTTTCCTATGTCACAATTATTTGATATATTTTTAATATATATGTTTATATTTTATTTTAATATTTTTTTTACAGAGAAATTGTATGACAATAAAGATATCATAGAAGAAAGACATAGGCATAGATACGAAATAAATCCAGATTATGTTCCAGATTTAGAAGCAGCTGGTTTAAAATTTGTAGGTGAGTTATATTGCATTTTTTCACATACAATAAAATTATAGTTTTGCTAAATATTATAGGCAATCTTAATTATACATAATTAAGATAATGGTATATGGTCTAACTTTTTTTTTTTAAAGGTCGTGATGACAATGAAAATATAAGAATGGAAATCGCTGAATTGGAAGGACATACTTATTATGTAGCTACACAATTTCATCCTGAGTATCTATCAAGGCCTTTAAAACCCTCACCGCCGTTCCTCGGTTTAATTTTAGCTAGTGTAGGCAAACTGAAGTATTATGTAGCACGAGGGTGTAAATTTTCACCTCGCCAACAGAGCGATAATGAATCAGGTAATAATGAAATAATTAGAAAAAGATATATAAAAAAATAAAAATTTATATATTAATTTATATTAAATTAATATAATTAATATAATTATGCACACATACATACATACATACATATAAAATATATATTAATGTGAAAGCTAGACATAGTTTCAATTTGCATGCAAATTCCTACAACTTACTTATTTGTCATGTTGATTGTTACAGATGATGACTACATGGAGAGAAAATTGCAATTGTCAAGTAATGCAAATAGAAGTGGTAGTAATATGACAGAACTCTGTCTCAATGATACTTTGTATTGAGTATAATTTTATTATATGAAATTTATTTTGTGTTATTCCTCTCTCTCTCTATATATATATATATATATATATATATGCAGGTAGAGCAAGTGAAACAGAGGAAAAAACTCTTTTATCATATTTTGCAATTTTTGTAATAATTATTGAGAAATTTGCGCGAATATATATTTGCGCACATTAATAAGAATAAGGGACAGTCTAACATACATATGGTTGTTGCGAGAATCCAGCGTTATGTATCGCTCATATATAACCGTTATCATTCCCAAACCTTTGTTGCGCACTACATATTACTTAACGACTATATACTTTGTCGCCGATTTTTAGCCAGGCGCACGTCAATGAGCCGCGCATCTGATAGTGTGCGTAAGCGCTCAAGTGTTACTGCCCGACGTGCGTATGGCTAAAGATCGGCGATGATTGATCAGACTTTATTCAATAATAACGCCTTTATTAAGCGTTATAGGACAAAATGGTAAAAGACTTTTTTGTTCAGTTTATTGTGTTCTACCTGCTCACGAGCGTTGTCACAAATGCTCTGGGATACCCTGTATATATACGCGCACACATATATACATATATATGGAGAGAGAGAGAGAGAGAGAGAGAGAGAGGGTAATTTTTGACACACCCGAAGTGTGAAGGTAGATTGGGTCAAACCAAAAAGAAAAGTCCTGTACCATTTTTTCTATAACGTTTAATAAAGGAGTTATTATTGAATAAAATCTAGCTAATCATTGTCGATCTTTAACTGTGCGAGAGCGCCCCGTCGCTACGATAGCGCACCACTATCAGACACGCGGCTCACATTGATGTATCTGGCTAAAGGTCGCCGCTAATCGCTGGCTAGACTCTATTCAATAATAACTCTTTTATTAAGCGTTAAAGAAAAAAATAGTACAGGATTTTTCTTTTCAATTTGATCCAATCTACCTTCACATTTTGGATATGGTAAAAATTACCGGACACTCTGTATATACATATGTACATATATACATATGGAATATTAAATTATACAAGTATATTTTATTAAATTATATATCAATTATTTATTAAAGGATTGATGTATCACGAAATTTTGTGCTAATTTTACACGATTATGCGATTCTTTTTTTACTACGTGTTCTCAATCCGAATCAACATTTTTAGATTGCCGAAATATTGTATGATAAAGCACACATCGGACAAAATATAATTTAACTTTAAATATTTTTAAAGAAATAATTGTATAATAATTTAAGAATAATTATTGTTTATAAAGGGAGGAAGAGAGAGACATGGCAACAAAATAATAATAAGTTTATATAACTTTTATTTTTGTCACTTCAATTCCTTGATTAAATGAATAAATTACGCGGAATATGCGCTTTGAGACCTATCGTTGCGATATATGTAGCTATATATTATTTTTATAAATGTAAGTTAAATAATCATTATATTATGATAGCAAATAATAATCGTATAACGGATATATGTAGAGTGTCTCATTAAAAATGGCTCCCTTTTTATCTTTTAAGATAAAAGAGATAAACCATAACAAATACATATCAAATTAAATGGCTCAAAATAAACTCTATTGTAAGCATAGTGATTGCTTTCAAAAGCTATTTGTGTTAACGAATGGTTAACTCTGTGTTAACGAACAAGAGATGTGCATAATTAATTTATTTTTATATACGTTAGAGATTGACATATCGTGTGTCATGTTATGATTTGCTCATAATACTTAATCCGAAGTTAACCATATCCTACGATTGAAACTGAAAAAGATAGACGATGCCCACATCAAGTCGATAAAACTCGTATAATGTGTAAAATATTTCCATTATATCATACATTGTTGTATTCGTTTCAAACAGCTCTACAATTTTTATCATATCCAAATATCCCCATTATTATAAAAAAAATATGCATATCTCTCTGTTTATTAACATAGATAGCTTTTGGAAATAACCATTATGCTCACAACAAAGTTCAATTGGAACTATTTAATTTGATATATATTTGTTACGATTTATATCGCTTATTTTAGTTTAAAAAATAAAAGAGGTGGTTACTTTTGGTGGGAGATCCTAATATATAAAATATGTTTTCAACAATACCTCGTGTCAATGATGCAATGTAAGCGATTGCATAATTCTTTTAATGTTTTTATATATTATCGTTCAGTTTTTTAAAGTTTATTTTTCAAAACACATTTTATAATACATTACAAAATATAAATTGAATAAAAAAAAATAAGCGTCTAATAAAGCGTTTTATAATCGTCTTTTAAACTTTTAAAACCTTTGAAAATTCTTTTGAGAGAATTATTAGATGTTTTGCAAAAGAAAAAAATAATACAATTCACAATAAGTAATACGTGTATTTTTTAATATGCTTCAAAATTCATTTCTGTGATAGGAGAATAATATTTCGCAAAGACGTATACTAGATAGTGATGCAGATCACGAGTATTAATTTTTGGCATTTTCGAATGTAGCAGGTTTAATCGCTCTGATTGTGAGAGTGATTAATGACGTCATTGCATTATCTCTACCAAAAAAAGACTTGAATTCATAGTAAAATATAGTGATTAATTGATCTGGATTGGAAACCCCTTTATTGGAAAACGCCATTTGTGTCTTATATTCTCGAAAATTCGCGTTTAAATTACTAGGGGGATTATTAATCTTCGTTCTGACCGCCATTTAAAACACTGAACTTATTGTTGGAGATTGGAGAATCTTTGCCGCGAGATAATTCATTTTTCTCGAAGATTGGAGTAGGTTCGTATCATATATGTAATAATACATATAGTATGTGTATTAGTATTACACATATAGTATGTGTATGTAATATTACATATATAGTTCGTATGTTGCTACTCGCGGAGGGGAACAAACATGTTCAAAGATGTTACCACGCATTATCTTTGTTTAAATCCAATTTTTGTGTGGTGATTAAATATTTGATTACGAACTTATAGAACTCAACCATCAGTTTATGATACAGTAAGAATTAAGATTGAACCTTACTCAATCGGTGCCAATTCAAAGCGTAGAATAGAATACACTCTCATTTTCATATTCATAATGGCGATCCCGAGTTGACATTTCGATCCACGCAATAAGTACTTGTAAAAGTGGCCGAAGTATGGATATTGCGGAGAATGGCGTAGGCGGGTTGGATCCGCGTATACAGGTAATTATTATTGAATTACTATTCCAATCTTTTATTTGGATCGCGATTAATAACGGCTGTTTATGGGCAGGTGTTATTGTGCTCGTGAAAGTAATCAAATTAGGTTATATTTTGCGAGTGTCTAATACCAGTGTCTAATACTGCCTGGTACATTGTCCCATTTTGCTTTCACTTTCCTTTTGTGCGGATATAAGATGTGCTCAATTACGAATAATTGCTTAAATCGATTGCTTAAATTGCTATAGTGATAATGTACTCTATCGAAGAAAAGTTAATTTATAAGCACACCATTAATGGTAGTATCTCTTACATGAATGTGTATCAATGTATGCAGTCTCTCTCTTTATTTTGTCACATCTTATCCAGAGAAAAGATCCTTGTAACGTAGTACTTTCAAGGAAATTTTCTCTACTCGTGTAAATATTTAATTTATGAGTAACCCTCTTAGATTTTGATAAAAATACACTCAGTTGATTTCTTTTTATGTAAAAATAAAAATTTAATAAAAATCACTTGATGCTACATAAAAAAGATATTTAGCATTAAAAATGTCACTTTTGAAGATTTCTGGACATCTGTTTATGCATTGTACAACAAAACAATATATGAATTTTTAAGTATATGGCAATAGTGTATTTTATATTATATATGTGTTTTACATTTCATATATATTATATATACAGCATAAGGATATTTTCTAAATGTTAAAATATAAAAAAAATATATTATTTAATAAATATACAGTTATAGATAAAGTTATCTGAAATTTGTTTTACACAGATTTAATAAATAAAGAAATTAATCATTTAAAAGTTATACTTATTTTTATTCAAATTTTATATACTTTCTTATTGCAGTGCATGTTGATATACATTTTTTATCTTGTCAGTATAAATTTTCTAATTTTTCAAAGTGTTATCTTTAATGCTTAATAATATTTTTTTTAGCATTGTGTAATTTTTATTTCTCAAAATTGCCTGTATTTTTATCAAAATCTGAAAGACTTATATTCTAAACTAAATATTGTATAGATGATCTCTTTTGCATTTCAAATTACAAAATAGATTTGTATGTTTTTTAGATCGAGTTGGAAAATTTGAACAATGCGACGGATGATATAAATAAATTGGAGATTGAATTGGATGTAAGAGAAATAATATTTCATCTATAGTTCTTGCATACAAAATCATATACAAATATATATATATATATATATATATATATATATATATATATATATATATAACATAATATACAAGAGAAATAACATATATTTAGATAAAATATACTAATAATATTTATATAATTTTTAATTTATTTTTTAATTTATTTTTAGGAAGCTCACACTGCTTTTAGACAGCTTCTTTCTGATACGACAAGGAGGCTGAAAGAAATTACGGATAAACTTGGTACTAGCTGTATTGAAAAAGCAAGATGTTACTACGAAGCATTGGAGATGGCTCATCAAGCTCAAGTATAGAAATATAGTCAAGATCTAATTTTCTTATTTTATAAAAAGAAAAGAAGCTTGAAAAATGGTGTACTAAAAATTGTATCAAAACTTCCTATTTTAATAATATGTGCATATTTATTATATAGTATCTCAGAATTCGAGGATGGAATGCACAATGATTATCCATGCCAAGCAAATGTTTTTTCTATACGCAAAGTTGCATATAAACACTTTTTTTAAAATGAAAGTAACTTTAAGCTAATGAATGAGCACTCTACGTTACACATGAATCAGGGGCGGTGCGCATGGCGTGTGAATATGTGTGATGTGTGTGTGTGTGTGTGTGTGTGTGTGTGTGTGTATATGTGTGCGCGAGTGCGTTATTTTACTATTTCGCTAAAGATTTTATAAGAAATATACATGATAAATATCGATCAAATATCTTGGATCAAAATTTTCAGAAGTGTTATTTAATCTACTTATTTTATTTTCAGTCGTTGTTTCGATGATATCAATTAGAAAATTTTCTCTTGTTAAATAAGTTGTATTTAAAATAGCAATATTTAGCTTCATGCATAATTTTTATAAAATCTTCATCTTTCGAAATCGTGAAATAGCATACGCGCGTGGCGCCCCTTTATGTAATCTAGAATGCTCATTCGTTAGCTTAAAATTGCACTCATTTAAAAAATAGTTCAGACGTAATTTTGCTAAAGAAAAAAGTTGCTATGTCTGGCCAATCATGCTGTGCATTCCATGTTTGTGAATTCTAGGACATCCTGTATATATAGAGAGTCTGATAAAGATTGTGCCAACATTTGTGAGCGGATGAAGCAGAGTAAATTTAACAGAAAATCCTTTACTACTTTGCAATTTTTACATTAATTATTGAAATATTAATTTAAAAGGATTGGTAAATGAGCGCGCGTTTCGCACGGCTAGGCCGTACGGGACATGTTCAGACATATCAGTGGCTTCGTAGTGCTGCAAAGCAATGAAAAAATTTGCCGTCGCGATGAGAAAGGGTGGCCTGATATGGATGGCATTGATATGAGGACGCGAGAATCCATCAGTTATGTACCTCTCGTACATAACTGTTGTCATTTATAGAGCGCTTCTGTCAAAACTTTGTCGCACACCTAGCGACTGCATACTTTTAGGCTGCCTCTTCTACACTGCGCGCTTATACTAGCGTGGATTGATTCATCATTTTTAGTTAATTTCTCAATAATTACAAAAATCGTAAAATGATAAAGGATTTTCCTGCTCAGTTTAACCTGTTCTACCTACACATTGTGAGTGATTATTATCAGACACCCTGTATAAGTATATGGAAAGAGAGTAAATCAATTTTACAATTACATTTTGAGTATATTATTTTCCAAATCTTTTTTAAATCTTATACACACACACACACACATATATACATATATATATATATATATATATATATATATATATATATATAAAATTTTATTTTACATATATATAACATTATTTAAATCTAATATTTTGTTTTTAATATAATAATCTTTTATATTGCATCTTAATATCAATTATTTCCATTGTGTTTAATTTTAATTACAACTAGATGAACTATTACGTAATTACGTGAATGAAACAATAACAAATTTTCTTGTGTGCAATTTGCAGATTCAATGTCAACAACAAGCACAACTATTTCAAAGAGCCAGCGAAATTCACGCAGCTGCGAAAGAAACGGTTGCTCTGGCCGAAGCACGATTCATGTCTCATCAGCATGAATGGAATTTCGATCAGGCATGGCAGGATATGCTCAATCATGCTACTATGAAGGTTAGTAGAATAGAATATACAGCATATGTAATCGCGTTATACGTTCAATTTTCTTTGGAAGCATTGCGAGGTATTTGAAACTATTAAAAACATTTTAATATTTTATTTATTCATGTTTTTTCCATATTAAAATTAATTTGGATTGATTTTTATGATGAGGACGGGCGTGTAATAACAAAGAGATAAAATTTCATCTACATGATGTAGTTACATATCTTTTACATAGGTCATGGACGCAGAAAATCAAAAAGCTGAGTGCGGCCGAGAACATCATAGAAGAGCGATGCTGTTTCACGACGCTGAGAAGAAATTACTGCAATTGGAAGAAAAGCATCGACGAGCGATAATAAAAGCACGACCCTATTTTGAAGTGAAAACTCAATGCGATCAGATGCTAACCACCCAAAAAGAAAGAGTGGAATATCTGCAACAAACCGTTAAAGAAGTTAAACGTAATTATGCCACGAGTCTTCGAACGTTGGAGAACATTAGTAATCAAATACATCAACAACGAAGGGATTATGGTACTTTGAAACATGTACTTTTGGAAATACATAAACAGGGTCTTTTTTTAAAGCATATTTATATTCCAGACATCGTAGCTAATGGACCGCGAGAACCTGGTGTTGGTGCCGAACTAACAGGTTCAGGTACATGTCAAAAATATGAAAACGAGTTCAACAGTTTCAACAGTCGCAAAATATCCCCAATTAGATATAACCAAATTGAAAACAATGATAAACCAGATAAAATCAAAGTTAGTAAATTAGTAATTAGTAAAATACGCAATTGTGTATCTTGTATAAAGCGTTGATCAATTTTTATCATCTATGTCTAAAATTGACAGGAATTCTGCTTGACAAAGGAAAACGCGGAACATATTGATAAAAGATCCGTGGACGGCAGCGAGAGCAACTTCACGCAATGGGAGTTAGAATTGCAAGCTAGTGTGGAGAAATTAAATCGTTTATCAGTCGGAAACTCTTTGCTTGTCCGGAAACGAGATGCGCAAAGTTTTTCGGATCTACCGAACGCCGTTGATGTCGGCATTGCGAACAATTTTTTATCCGCCGAAATATGGCAGAATTTAAATCAATTTCCAAGATCGACCAAAGATTCGGAAACTCTCGAGAAAAATGAATTTATCAATGGCAAATCTTTGCATTTGCAAAGATCGTATTCTATGATTAATTCGACGATAACGTTACAAGATACATCGACGGTCGCGTCAATGAGCAATACTTCAAAATCGCTAAACAGCAGTCCAGTGAATAGAAGTACATCGAATTTCGAGAATAAGAGTATTACTGAGAAAGTGGAAAGCGCAAATATATTGAAATATGTGCCAAATAGAATCTGTCAATTCCACTTTAAGACCAAAAAAGCACAGAGTAGTTGGAATATCAATGATTATTCTAATAACTTTGATGTCGATGTTACAAATGGAAAACAAAAAAGAAATAAATATAATAATATGAATGATAATTTAGTCAGTACAAATAATGTACAAACTACGAATTTATCTACCATGACAGATTCTTTCAATATCAAGTTCCTGCCT
Source organism: Cataglyphis hispanica (assembly GCF_021464435.1). Classification (NCBI taxonomy): domain Eukaryota; kingdom Metazoa; phylum Arthropoda; class Insecta; order Hymenoptera; family Formicidae; genus Cataglyphis; species Cataglyphis hispanica. The sequence continues at coordinate 20,382,099 of NC_065954.1, forward strand.
GCAAAGTCTAATTTATCAGAACACCGTCCTTCTGATTCAGAGAATATAACGTTTCCCAGCATTAGCCAGCACTTTATGAGCTCACAAAACGATATCACACGGTTGCAAATACAATTTAATTCTAATAATATTTTAGAAAAAAATACATCGTGCAGTGCCAACTCCAGTCCGATAAAACTGAAGAATCTATTAATATCGTCTGCCAAATTCTCGGATAGCGAGAATGTGGGACGGCTCGACGAAAGACCTATTCCCAAACAGTTTGCTGGTAAAACCAAAAGTGTTAAAGAGTTACCGTTATTATCGTTTTTCGGGTCAACATCCACGTTGTCGACGTTCAAAGGCAGAAGTTGCAGCATGATAGATTTAGATAATAAACAAAATCTAAAAACGCTCCTTGATAATTCTCGTCTAGGCAATATACAAGCGATCAGCGCGGAAAGATTGGCGAATGTGAGAGACAAGTTGGTAAACAATTATCCAGAGACGAAGAAGACGGACGATATTAAGAAATAAATATAATATGATAAGATATATTACTTGTGATAAGCAATTCCTGCGTTTAACATGTAAGTCGAGAATTGTTAATTATTCATTTAGAATTCATGCGTTTTATGTATATACAATAAAATATTGCGGGGACGCCGCTATTTAGATGCATTTCTTACGTTTTCGAGACGTTACGAAAATCATTTTCCAGTTTTGCTGCCAATTGTAACAATAGCCAATTTTTAAGTGTATGCTGCTATGTTAATTTATGATATATGTGTTACGAATAAATCGTCTCATGAATTTTAGCTATTAATATTTTACTTATATTAAAAATAAACTTAAATACGATTGAAGAAATAATTATTGAAGAGAAATCAGACAATACAAATTAATAAAATATACAAATTTATGTGATCATTTGCAATTAAGGATATATTGTTAAAAAACAACCAAATATATCAATGTATAGATATCATATCATTTACTATTTTCCAATTTTTTAATATGTGCTTTTTTTAATAAAACACATTTTTTAACAAGTTGATACTTGTATGCATTATTTTATTATTACAGGACTTGCACAATTATTATACTATCACAATATTTAATATAAAATTTAGTACATATGATATCTAGTGATAATTTTATATTAAATATTTATGAAGTAGATATGTGATGTACAGTTTTTTGATGATAATTATTGTCTTTATTTCTTACAACTACTTCTAATTTATATATTTCAGATATATAAATTATCACAGATATATTTCCTCTAACAGATAGACACCGCGGCGGAACATCGATTATACAAACGCATGAAAGCTAAAGATCAATGACTTAAACGTCTTGTTTTACAATAAGTTTTATTAATCATAGACATAGATGACATCTATATCTATAGTTCTAGTGTAAAGAAACATAATTGAAATTGAATGTTGTGTAAGATCTGCAAAAAAATAGCACAATGAATTGAATATCTCGAATTTTCTTTCACCGATATTGTTGTATGCATGTACTTGTTTCTTCTTTATTCCTTGAAACGTCAAAATGGCCTCATATATATTTCTGATCTAAATACCGTGCGTATATCGAGCATTTTTTGGCTCTGATAAGTATAAATTCTCTTGGACTAAATTACAGCAAACTGGGAACATTTATCAATTGGATTTAACAATCAACTATCGAATATATTTCACATCCCAAGTTATCTTGGAAATCTAAAAATTCATCTCATTACTATATATCTTCTCTTAATTCTGTAGAGATAATTTAATAAAGGATAGTTATCTCTTTTTAGGTAAGCTGATCGTGCGAATCGTTGCTTACTATGGTGTCTATTCAATGTCAAATTGTTTAGTTAATTGTTTAGCTTTAATTTGGAATTGTTTTTTTAGCGAGAATGTTTATGCGAATAAATAACAGCTAAAAATGAAGCAAATATTGATAATAAGACTACATTTTTTTGTAATAAGTTTCAATTAGACTTTCGTGATAAAAATTACAATAACTTTATGGAAAAGAAAAAAATAACATTTATAAAAATATAGATTCTGTACGATTGTCGCAAGTTGAGTTTCAGACACCGGAAACTACAAATGTGCGTCTTACGAGGATAGATGCTTGTGCCTTGGAAGATCGGCCGATCTTTGGCAAGCACATCATCTACGAAAGGTTATCAGAAAACGAGCTGGGCGATAAGCATTATCGACAAACGACGATGTTTCGCGAACAAATTACGGATAACGAGAGGATTGATTATAAAGGCAAAGCAGACGGTCATACGATAAATAATCATCGCAAGGCATGTGATATCTGTACGCACAAGATCGCGGAATAAGACATGTAGCGGCTCTTACAAATTTGCCAAAGTTTAGATTGGATATTAGAAAACTATATACGATACTATATATTATAATTTTTCAATCGATTATAATTGTGATTAATGCAATTCGACAGGATTGCATTGTTGTAAAGTATATGTATTGTGTGAGGGGAGGGGGAGAGACATTTTATTAATTTTTATTTTTGACGAGATGAGTTTATAATTATTAATTAATATTATTTAATCATATATGATAACTAAATGTTAAAGTATTAATATTGATAAATTCGTATGTAATTAATGCAACACATTTAGGTTGCAATGCTTTTATTCGCTCGAATATTTCAGTAAGTATTCAACTAATATGTTGAATTTTATTTGTGTTGTAGGAAATGAACTATTCTCATTCCGGATGGAAATGTTCGGATAACGATAATGGGATGTCGAAAAGAAACGAACTCTCTAGCGAAATTACAGAAGACGAGGCGGATGTAGACCAGGAAATTAATGAAGATGAGGAAAGTCGCGCAGATGTACAAAGAACAAATATAAATAATGAAGAGAAAGAAGGAAAAACCGAACAGGACGATACGCAGATTGGAGAATGTGCAATTTGCCACGTTATTATAAATGACATAAATTTCAGCGAAAGTGTCGACGATTCCGGGCAGAATCCGTACGAAAGCTATTTATTGTGTCAACGTTGCGTACGAAAATTTTCAATCCAATCAGGTCAATAAGAAAAAGACAAAAATTTTAAGAAATCTTAAAACATTTTTAAAAGTCTATAAGTCAATTATTGTCATCATAATATATATGATGACAATAATTAATTAGTAGAAATCGATTATTAATTACGCGCCGATTAATTATTGTTAAGCTCAATACTTTTTTCAAAAAAATTAAATATCTAAAAAAAAAAGAAACATTTCAATTTTCGTAGGTGTAGAACACTTTCAGTGTCGAAGGTCGCATACAAGTTTCTCACAAAATAAAGATTGCAGTGATCGCGTAGCCCCGAGAAGAACATACGATAGACCGATCGTGATGTACCTGCAACCACCATCGTCTCATTCCACATCAAAATTGCGTCGCAATTGGTGGGCTTGTAACTTCAATAGAACAATGGTCGAGGCGACAGATGATGAATCGGATACGATCTCGTTCGCGGTCGTTGATCATGATCGAAGTAATCTACAACGAGAAGAACAAACGAAGAGCTACGAAAAGCAGTGCCAACAGCAATTTGGCTATCGCAATATGACGACGACGACGACGACGACGACGAGGAGAAACGACGCAACGGATCGATATACCTCCGAAATTAAGGTCAAAAATTCTTCTCTTGCATCCTCCGTCGAATGTTCCCGCAGACCCATACGTTGTCCGCGTCTTGATTGCTCAATGAATGTCGCCTTCTCAGCGCTCACCCATCATTTCCTTTTTGATCATCCTGAGGTGCCTATCCTCAGCGTTGAACCCGGTGCCGAGAGTACGCTCATCGTTAGTTATGGAGCTCTCTCTTGCAATTCCAGTCGATGTCTAGCTCTTTTACTGGTGTCCGGCAAGCTCTCGTTAGTATATTTATCATATACATATTATACGCATAAAAGTACGATGCATTCGGTTTGGGGAGGAAGGGGTGGGGGTAGGGGGTGGGGGGCGAAGGGCGGGGTAGGCTATATTTCTTAAAAAGTTTTCTCATAAAATAAATATCGCGCGAGATGTGTCAATAGAATTTGATTTGCGATAGATTAGAGAAAAAATGAATTTGTGCAAATAATATATTAAAATATCCAATCGATTCATATTGATTATATAAACAAGTCTTATTTTCAACTAACAACTAATCGAAATTTCTGCAACAATAAGAGATTCTACAGCGAGACTGTTCGGTGGTAATCAGATAAATCCCAAGTATCGGAATCGGTTACCTTTACCGGTACTAGCTGCGCGTTTACACAACAATCACAATTACGCGTGCTGCGAGGAGATGCATGCCGGCGGAGAGGGCCAGTGTGAAAAGGATATGATCATTGCCTGGGTTGCAGGATTGGACATCGGCGATACGGTTGACAGGCTTCGATGTAGTATCCAGGTATATCCAGCTGGTCGATAAATTCGCGTGCGTAAGATGAAGATGTATAAATGCTTTAAAAGATGTGTAATGATATTTGACCGATTTCCCCGACAGGCTGTGGACAGCATCGAGAATCGCGGATTTCGGTCGCTCACATACACAGGTCCCGTAACATCCCTGAGAGCCGCCCAATGTCCACGAGATGTCTTTTTGGCCGGCGATTGTATAGTTCTCCATGAGGGATTGATCAGCCATATTACTTTTGGCTGTACTAGTCTTAATGTAAATGTTATTGTACACTAAACCCATGTTACATATTAACGCGTAAAGTATACATTTTTGTCCCTTAATTTAAGTAAGTATTATTATTTCAAAAAATGTGTATGCTTTTGCAATATCAAAATTGCAATATCAAAAGAAGAAAAATGGATAAATCAAATGAAAAGACTGATCATGAGACAAATTATGTCCCGTAAACACGCGAATTCTTGTTTATCTTTTAAAAATATCCATCACTCTTTTTAAATCAATCAATATTACATTTACTTTTTCTTTCATATTACTTGGGACTTTCTGACGGAAAGTGGATATTTGAATAAAATATTAATTGTATAGTTATTACTCGATTTTTACTTTTGATATACAATATAGAAAAGAGAAAATAGAAATAACGTTATTGCCAACTTAAAGAAGTAAAAGCAGACTTCTCATTTTTAATAGACCGAATCATAAGCTAGTCATAGCAGGGGGTCGTGCATACGCCTTAGGAATGAAACCATATTTGCGAGTCTTCGGCGCATAAGCCCAAAGCCAGCCATCTACCGTTTGATTTCCCAGATCCGCGTATATCCAATCGGCCCGTTTCACCGATAAATCATCTGGCGCCTGTGCCTTATAATCGTAAAGTACTACTAATTCTGTGCCAGTTGTTTCGTCCCGAAAATCCCGCGATCCTTTCTGTTGTAGCGATTCCCCACTTCCTGTTATATTGTTTATCATACTTTTGCCTGTAAAATATAAACAATGTTAACCGCAAATTCAATAATTATGGAAGACAAATTGATAACAAATGGAGCCCTCAGAAATTTGAAAATTTCATTCAAGTTTGTATTAATATATACATATACATTTTTTAGAATGTAATTTTGTCAAAATTTGATAGATAATTTGATAGATAATTAAGTAAAGAGCCAACCTGGACTATGAGTTTCCGTGGACACTGTATTCGTAGTAGCAGTAGTGGCAGTTGTGGTAGCAGTCGTGTAGGAATGAAGAACGTGACCCGGATAAACAAAACCGGACGGCACAAAACCCTCGTTACCATCGCAATGTCGTAACACCCAAAACCAATCCGGATCATCGCGATTCAACACTGTCACAAACTCACCTCTCTCAACACTAACGTCATTCTCGTCCCGCGCCACAAATGTGTAAAGGACAATGTATCTTCCAGCTGATGGATCCTATTGGATGCACGAGATTACAGTAGTAATTTCTGATGCGTCCTCGTCAAATAAGATTAATGAGTATCACAAAATAAAAATATCTAATATATATAATAAAATATATACAATATATATAATAAATTTATAATTATTAATATTTTATTTCACTGTCAAAACTTTTTCAATTAAACAGTTTTAATATATTTGAGAGAAAAAACTTTTTATAAATTTTATTAAACAGATTAAATTTTTTTAATATCTTTAAACGAAATATTAAATTAAGTCAGGGGCAGTTATATGCTGAGTCAGTCAAATATAGTGTCAAATACCTTGAAGAAGGGATGTACATCTGGCTGGGATGATATAGTCTGAATGGAATTCTGGGATTGCGTGACGTTGGAGCGATTGATGTTGAGATCTGTGGTGGTGATATTATTTCGTGTGTAACTTTCACAATCTGATGCTGATCCGGTATCAGTCTGTTGCGTATCTTGCAAACGGCCCGTACTAAGAAGATCGCAATCGTTCTCGCTGGATCGGGGCAGCTTCTTTTTCACGTTATTGGCCAGTGTCAATTCTGCTAGCTGCGATGTGTATGGTGCGCAATACGAGTGCGGCACGAAGCCTTCCATACGCGTATCAGCCGCTATAACGTATACCCAATCGTTTTCCCTGTAAAGCACATTCACTACCTAAAATGCAAAAGAGTTTTCGATATCTGCATGTGTTGATACAATTCCTTCCTATTGAATTTGATTTTTTTCTATTATGTAATTTTTAAAAGATTATCTTGAGAAAAGAGTAATAAAATATGATAAGTAGAGAAAGAAAAATTAGATAAGCAACATTTATACATATATTATCAAAATCACAATAAAATAAAAAATAATATGTGCCATATGTATATAATATGTGATTTATAATGTAGTTATAAGAGTAATGTAAAAGAGAGAGCTGTCGGAGAAAAATTTTATGAATTAATCTAACCTGTCCCCTTTTGACTTGAAGTTCGTCGTCGACGCAGGGAGTAAAATCATGTACAATGACCATTTTGCTGTCTGGAGAAAGTCCATTCTCCTTTTCAATGCCGACTCTTACGAGGGTCTCGATACTCGCACTTCCAGTTATCCTTCCAGGGGGCAATGATACCCTGGTACTCAAACCAAGTCCTGTGCCTCCTGTTCCAACACAGTCTTTCTCCAAATTAAAGTTATGTACTCCAGCTATTTCACAATTAAAGATTATAAGAAATAAATTTTGCACATAGATTAACTTATGAGATTTAATTTAAAAGGACAATTTCTTTTATATCTTACATTTTTCGATAAGATACGCAAATTTTAAACATTTCGCAATATAAAAATATTACTTTCGAAATGAAAATTAAAAAATTATTTCTAAAATAAACCTTCTAAAATGATTAAAATTAATCTAACGAAAAGAATGATTTTTTTATAAAATATTTTTTGAAAATAGTTATACTTATATCACATATATTGTAATATGTGTCCAGGAGACACATGATAGTATAATTAACGTAAAATTAGAATTCTTATATGTAATATTTTGTATTCTAGAAGAAAGAAAATTGCTCGTAATCAATGTTTTAATTCAGTTTGGATCTCCTCTTGGAGAATTTGAGCTGAAAGCTGCATAACCGGTCTCAAGCAACAGGTGATCGAGAGAATTGAATATGACATGACAACCGACCCTTCGCGATCAAACTATTACTACCAATGTATCAATACACTATTTCTCGATCTTCTCTCTTTTCTCTCTTCCTATACTTTTTACTTACGTTTTTTCTTCTTTCCGCGACGTATGCGTACGGGACATAGAAAGGCCATTCTGTGCGGTTTGTTCTCGGAGTTCTCACTCTAAAATATCTCACATTTCCAGTGAAGTATGTTCATCAACAGGTTCATCTCAGTTCAATTACCTGTCTATCGTGGTCCAGACGTCGCGACGCATCCGTTCTGGTCGCCTTATTACACAGTGTATTGCACAGGAAATGGAATTATGATAAAATACAATATGTGAAAAATCGTTCGGGTTGAAAAATAAAACCTGAATGCGAAAGCACAGATGGGTTGCGCGTTCTCTACGCCTTCTCATCTCTCAGTTGCTTCTCTCTCTCTCTCTCTCTGTCTCTCCCTCCCTCCCTCCGTCCCTCCCTCTCTCTCTTGAATTCTCATGCAGGGCTTTAGGGCCAAGCAAGAGGTAAAAATTCGTATTGAATTGACTGATACTCAACATTTTTTTAATGAAATTTCCTTATGAAATTGTTTGTATTTCGTATAAAGACTTTTGAAGTGTAATTAAAAAGATTTAATAGTCGTCCGATTAATTTTAATGAAATTTCTTTAGACTGTGAAGCTAGCCGAAAGTTGTCCAATAGTGGATATTTCCAACAAGTTATACAAATGACACAGTATAATATACAATATCACAATTGGCTATGAAATAAATTTAAAATTCTTTCTGCATAACATGCTGGAAAACACCTAGTATCTGTAATAACCTCTGTAACAATCTGTGTGAATTTATAATTTGTATAATTCAATATAATTACATATTAATACGTTTCTTATTATTATTCTTTCTTTTATTATTATTAAAAACATTAATTTATTATTAACATTTTTTGATACGTTAATAATCATCTTATTATTCACATACATTTATTCACACAACATGGTAAAAGTTACAAGAATGCTGTGCAAGTTGATCGTATTTCAATATCCACACTTATAATTATTGCTAAAAATTAAAATATATATAACTTGTTATAAATATGTAGCACTTTGTTGATAGATAAAATATATTAAATGAATATTATGAATATTAAATCATGTCGTGCGAAATGATCGATTATTAACGTATCAAAAAACGTACGTTTTAATACGTTATAATAATAAAGTAAGATTTTATATAATAATAAAAAACATATTAACATATAATTATGATGAATAATAATATGTATAATTATAAATTCAAATCATCAGTTTGTTACAGATACTATAGATAATACTATTAACTACTACTACTACTACTATTATGGGCCAATTTCACCACCTTCGGTTAAGTTAACTGACGGTTAAAATCAGCAGGGTGGCAACTGGCAAACGATAAGAATGCTTGATTTTCCTTCACCTCTATTTTCTGTTACTACCCTGCTAATTTTAACCGTCGGTTAACTTAACTAAAGGTGATGAAATTGATCCTAAGTCGATTCATGACGTCATTGCATTGACTCTGCCAATAAAAGACTTGAATTCATAGTAAAATATAGTGATTAATTGATCCGGATTGGATTAAAGGCCCTTGCACAATGCGAGACGATAGCGATAAACGATATCCAATGAGAGATCTGTTTTTTTTTTGAAAAAGCAGTGTTGTCATTAGATATTACCTATTGCTATCGCTATTCCCTTGTTCCTATCGCTATTGCCTCGCATTGTGCAAGGGCCTTAACCCGTCTATTCGAAAATGCCATATGGAACACCATAGGCTGGATTCGGGGAACACGCTTTTAGCGCTATGAGCGTGCTCTGTCTTTGTTATTTGTTGAAGTTGAACAAGGATAGAGCACGCTTATAGCGCTAAAAGCGTGCTCTATCTTTGTTATTTATTGAAAGTTGAACAAGGATAGAGCACGCTCATAGCGAGCTCTCCGAACCCAGCCCATATCTCTATGGAATTACCATGATTGAAAATATCGTTCTACAACGCAATCTTCAATAGCTATCTAATTATGAGTTGCTATCAATTGTTATCACATTCGTTTTATTTATTTATTTTAAAAATAATATTTTGTTTAATTAAAAATAGAATTTAAGAAATTTAATTTCAAGTATAAATAATATTTTTCAAAGATAAATAACTAGAATGGGTAGTACATCAAATCACGTGGTCGACACAGTTTAAAAATGAGACAAAATTTTAAACTTTCGATTTAGAGACATATCCTTTCTAAACAATAAAATTGTAGTTAAAACTGAAACTTAAAACGGCATCTTTTTAGAAAACACGCACACTTCTATACAAATAATTATAAATAATTAGAAAATTATATATTTATGTCGTTATCTTTTTTCTAGTCAAAGATATATCTAAATGTTATTTTTTAAAGAAAGAATTTATTATATCATCTAATCAAATATATAAAATACTTGCGAGAAATTCGGGTGTAAATTTATGATCGAGTTAAATATAAGTAAATTTTCGAAAAATATACAAACCTTGCTTAAAATTTGATTTTATTGTATTCAATATATTAATATAAACGACGGTGGTATATATTCGTACTTGTCTATATAACATATATGACAGAGCTTTCATCCTGTCTTATGCTTAACAATTGCGGGTATTATTTGTGGGTTTCATGTGGGCATTTATTTTTTTCAGGAAAATACTCGTGTATATATATATATATATATATATATATATATATATATATATATATATACAATTATATCGTAAAATTGTGCCGAATATTTAATCAATGCGGATTGACTATATTTAGATCTTAGATTTAATGTCAACTTTGGTTAATATATTATGTAAGACCGAAATCCTTTTATATATAATATTTGTTTGCTTCAGGAGTTACAGATTTCACGAAAGTTTAATGAAAAATTAAACGTATGTATGTGTGTGTGTCGCATTTGTGAAATAGGTAAAAAATTCATTCAGTATAAAATCGTTTCTACTACTTGAGCGCAATTACGTCGAAGATGAAGACGAAACTTTGAGAAGGAACGAGTCGCTTTTATAAAATGGAATTTTATTATATTATCGCTGGGAAAACTTTTATCACTGTAATGTAGATACGATCTCGGATATGCGTCACAAAAGAGAAATGCGGCGCTCATTGTCACTAAATTTGTGCCTTCGCAATCCACATGATTATGGGCGTAGAACACTTCAAAGAGGAGCGATCGATCAATTTCTCTTCGTTTCTTCTTTTCATCCTTGTGTGAAGAAAAATTTACAAAATTCGAGAGAATGAGAGGTCAAACTTTGTACTTTCGTATTGCACTTTGTCATGTAATGACATTTAATAACATGCTGAAGTTCTTAAGAATAAATCTTAACGCAGTCACGAGAGACTTTCCTATTTTAATGTTGGATTATAATTTTTTTACGCGATAAAATAAATAAGAGCATAAGTTGAAAAAGTAAAAGCAACTGCATACAAAAGAGTTCTATTATTTTCTCATTTGTGAACTCACACGATACATTTTACTAAATAATTTTTTCACTACATGCAATTTTTTCATTATTAAATAAATTTCCGCTAACAATTTCAGACACAACCAAACGACACAAAAATCGTCTAAACGATGTCTTAAAGATGGCTAAACAATTTTAAAAATTTTAAATTTTTAGAAAGAAAGTGTTTAAACAATAAAATTTAAGACGTTTAAAGAATATCTAAAAAGAGTTGCCTATAAATGCTCGTAGAGATGATTCTGTGACATTTCTTATTGTTAGATATTTGTGAAATCTAAATAGTTTTATGCGAATTATAAAATATAAGGGCATGTGGAGTTATTTTTCTAATTCCGTTTGAATGGAATATAGGATTTTGAAAATTTCGAAATCTTGTTTAATATTTTACAAACTATCGCCGATTATAGGTCATTATTTCCTATTTGTCGCTAGTAGAGAATTTCTGGGAAATTGCAGTTGCGATACGATGATGTGTCGCGGAGCAAAGTTTTCTTCTTTCCGCTACATGGCTATGGCTGCACTATGAGATCTGCATATCCTCTATTTACTTTATTATCGCATAAATGTTTGCGAGATTATTTTCTAATATATATGCCTTATCGTCTAGTTAAATAGCTTATTTTTCTCTTCTTGGCATGTGCGTGCATCGTCCATATCGAAGAGTGCGCTCTCGCTTTTATGACTTTCTTTTGTTTTTATAAATAGCACAATACATAATACATATAAATGTACTACGCGGTTTGTGAGTACACATATACTTTAGTGATAATGCTATCGCCAATAATACATAATATGTCATTGTGCATAAAGAATTGGACAAAAATTTGCGCTAATTTGTTCATATTCCAAAATGAAAATTTTTAAACAAAAGAAATAATGAGAGCAAGAGGGGGAGGGGGAGGGAGGGAGGGAGGAGGGAGAGAGAGAGAGAGAAATGAGAAACGAGTACACGCACATGTAGATCATAACAGCTAGCATTTACAATTCATGTTTTAAAAGTCAGACTAAACATATAATAACAATAGAGATAGTATTAGCGAAGCACACGACAAAAATCATTTCCGACGTCTGATCGAAGCGGAAGCTCGCTAGTTAAATGAACGACAGCAGTATTTCAAAAGTGTTTATGTATACCATAATTATATATTATAAGAATAACGACACATATCTCGGATATCATATATCGAATTAAGAAATATTTTACTTCTTTTTGTTTCCTTTTTTCCTCTCTATAGTAAAATCAGGCGTATGTATACTCCATTTTTATTTTTGTCAATATATATTTTCATTTCGAAATTAAAATACATCATCTCTCATCTGCGAAATTGAAATACATCTAAAGTCATGGCAGTTACATGATTTGTCGAAACTGTTTATTATTATTATTATTACTATTATTATTATCTTTTATACATAAACTTCAAATGTATTCGAAACCGAGCTGTATATAGTTATTAGATATTATGAATTATCCTTTATGTCCTAAATAACTATGATAATAAACTTGAATGTATTTATATGTATGTACGCGTATGAAAAACATAGACTATTACATTTTTAATCTTAGGTGGGATGTGCTTACATTACTGTTTTTAACGTTACAATGTAATAAGTTATATATATATATATATATATAGTAATTGATGCTATAGAATATGTAGAATATTTCTTATGCGTGCGTGTGTGTAGTGTATATATATATATATATATATATATATATTGTACATCTGAGAAATATCCTATATATTCTACATCAGTTTTATTAACAAATTGCTTTAAAAATCTCACATTCGCTTCATCTTAATATACTAGAATCGAGCAATCGCAGTAATTTCTTTTTTCTGTCAGTTTGAAAATGTTAAATTTCTTGCCTTGAAATTTTTTTTGTCCACTATTTGAAGAATTACTGGTACTGTTGCTATATTTCAACAAAAAAATAAAAAGGCAAAAAGATAAACATATGTATATATATGTATGATAAGAGATCTTCGAAACAGTCTCGATACGCGTATATTTTTAATATATAAATATCAGCATTTTTTGCTACATAATGGAAACGCAAGTGTATGTGGTTTACATTATTATAACTATCGCTGACTGCGAGGATATGTATGCATATAAACGTTATTTGTTATATAATCCTGGCTCTCAGTTTCTTGCATATCCTGCACTTGGATTATTTCGGAAAATTTCAGTAGATATAAAATCAAAATTTTACTTTCTTAAAATATATATACATTAAGCGAACGAAAAAACATCGAAAATATGAAAATAAATTTATTTAATGTATTTTTATTTTATTTCACTTTATAAATGAATCGAACGCTAACAAACTATTTGCATTTATGCTAAAATAGACATTTTCAAAAAATTGTAATAACGAAGATTTATATTAGTTGATCATTCGCTCATGTACATATTCACTTTTACAAATACATTCATGTAATAATAAATTTAAATCGAAGATTGTATCACACATTTCACTGGGAACTCCGTCACATATCTTGGTATAAAAATATCTAAGCGGCACAAAATAAAAATATAGCGTAGCATAGTAAAAGAAGAGAAAGACAAGAGGATAAAAGGCAAACGTAACCATCACACATTATCAATTGTATGTGTAATAAATGAAAATACAGAGTCCATAAGGGCTGTGGCCCACAAAAAAACTTAGGCAGTAAGACTTAAGTCATAAGCGAATTGACCAATCCCGGTCAAACAATAAGGTAGCTATATCGAAACTTAAGCAACGCTGAAAATTCCATATAGATGAAATTTTTAAGTCTTACTGCTTAAGTTTTTCTTTATGCCACGGTCCTAATATAAAAATCACCTTCTTACATATGTGTTCACACACACAAACACAAAGATGCATATCTTCTTTTACATATACATATCTTGCTAGTTTGTTCATGCTTTAATATATACCTCGTATGAATATATTAAAAAATCTATTTCTCTTTATATTGTGGTGTGTTTAATATAATTTGATACACAAATATTCGTGCGCGCGCGCGCGTGTGTACATGGAGTATTCTCTCATGCATAAAAAATAATTTTTGCATTTTTTCTTCTTTTCTCGTATTCATAACTGATTATCTATAGTCGATAATCAACATAAATTCAAATAGAAATAAAAATCCGTAATAAAAAAAAGTAATTATGTCCAACATAATTTAACATTCGGTCTCTGCTAAAACTTGAGAGATACTCAGAAATTACAACTAACTGATATAACGTCTTTCCTTCTCCATCATAAGATATCCTCTTCACTTATTTAATTTCTCAATATTAACAAATGTAGAAACGCTATTTCAGCACAATCAGTATTTTCTGCATATCTCTCTATCACTCTTTCACAGTAGGACCATTCATATATTAAATACAACTAAAATGATAAGTGCCAACAATAATATACAAAATAAATATAAATATGTATATGTATATATACATATAAAGAATGCGGATTTCCCAGCTGCAAATCTTAGTAAAAATATTAAATATTAATAACAAAACATATTGTAGTCAACAGAAATTATATACAGTACATGTCCACATGTACAATTTAACTAATTATTATGCTTTTATCTGTAATATATAGAGTGAAGTTAGAACTTGAAATGTATCTCTATTATTTTTGAGAATGCAAAAAGAATTCTAAAAAGAAAAATGTTTGCTTTAGAAGAATAAATAAACAATAAAAAATACAAATAAACACTTTTTAAACATTATATCGCGGTTGGAAAATAAATCGTGACTTTATAAAGAATAACTTCTCATTTCTGAAGAGTTCATCTGAAGATCAATAAATATATAATAGTTAAATTTCTTTTTTTTAGCAGCAACAACATCACAAATAACAAAAACATACACAATTGTTTAAAAAAAAAATGCCATCCTAGTCTCAAAAATAGCTTAATAAAATATGCTGAATATCTTAGAAAATTTAACTTTCTTGAGAAAAGAACTTTTTATTGTATTATTTATCATTTGTATCAATTGTATTATTTATTCGTTTAAAGCAAAAATTTTTTTCTTTAGAAATTTTTTTGCATTCTTAAAAATAACAGATATTTCAGATTCTAATGTTAGGTACCTCACTTTGTACATCCTGGAAGAAAAAGCATATATATTGTAAAGAAAAATTTAGAATACTTTTAGAAAAAAAAAAAGAAAAAAAAAACTACGATCGACGACGATCCATTACATAAATAATTTTATATATCATCACTGTTCTTTTCCCTCATATCATCAATAAATTAAACAGTTTGATAACTATTTAAATGATTGGAATATGTTATTATCAATAATGATTCAAGTTATGGTCCTACTGCATGTAGCAAATAAATAATTTTCAAATATCCAAACTTTTTTTCTTATTGACATTATTAGGCTTAGACCGAGCTTTTCCGTCGAATAAAAAAGCAGATCCCACTTATATACACAAATCACAAGATTGTAATCGTAACGATTCGATTCGTAACATGTATATAACGTTCGGATTAAATTACAATGTAGCACGAGCTGCTGGAACACACCTAGGTTTCTGCATATAGCATACCTAGAATAATAATATAGCACCTAGGTTTTTTTGTACTTTAGCATTATTTCGTCATGATAGTATATAACTAATTATAAACATATATGATGCCACAATGTATTTACATTATGCGATCAAATGACTACCAAGATGTGAATGGAAAGCAATTTAAAATCATTCTCATTAGACATCTCTCTCCTCCCCTCCCTCTCTCTCTCTCTCTCTCTCTTATTCACTGTATATTTAAGAATTACGATCTCGTAAAAATTTCTTATACTTCATATATAATATTTAATATACACGAAATATTTCATCATAATACCTATTAAATATAATAGTGTAATTGGCGCGGTATAATCCCTTAAATGTAATCTTTTCTATTTCGTTATAATACAATATTTACATTCGACTTTAACAAAAAAAAAATCGATCAATAGAAGTATATTTAACGTAGCTATCCAATTTGTGGCATCGGTTTCCCACACTTCCCACCGGTAATATCATTCTTTCTAATGCGCTAACTTATGACTGAAAAATAAAAGGAGTCAATAAAGCAACATGTTTCTCTCATTATGACTATAGATTGAACAAACTGATTTATTCAAAAAGTATTTTTTTCGTTCTCCGCGAAATGCTAAAATGCAAACAGGAAGTGAACAGGAAGTGAATCTATCATGCATAATAATAAAACATGAAGCTTTGCCGATAGTAATCGATCGGTTTAAATTTCGCTAAATAAAAGCAAGGGCTTTCTTAATCCGTTGTTTTAAGTTGGATAGCACATGTGGTTTATTTATCTAATAAAAAGTCCGAATTAATTGCGATAATGTTTAAAGGCTCATCGCGTATCACATAAATCTAGATAATTTCTCGTTTCGTTTAGAATGATCATATTTATATGTATATAGAATTTTCCGTAATTCATGCTTATCAATTACATAATATTATTTCTTGATGAAAAATGAAAAAGTCCTGAATCATTTTCTCTTAATGCTTAATGAAGGAAAAATTATCAAATAAAATTCACTGAATCATCTTCATTTGTTAGACGGATGTATGCCGCGAGCCGTGCGCTTGATAGAGAGCGTGATACATACGTGATTGTGCCTGTCTTTTTTTTTTTTAATAATTTTAATAATTCCTTTTAATAATTTCCTTTTTCGTTAAGCATCATAAAAAAATGATTAAGGACTTTTATTTCATTTTTCTTCAAAAAATAATGCTATTGATAAACAAAAATTACAAAAGGCTCTATAATACACAACATACACGCATCTGATGTACTATAAATTCAGTGCATGTTTATTCGGATAAGCGTCGTAATCGCGGTAATCGCTGAGCAGTTGTATATATTAAATAATTTTCGCTTATGTTATTCTAATCACTGATCCGATTCGTTAGTCACTAACAACACATTGGCAGGCTCAGACTCTTTATTATTCGATGGTAAATCCGTAGCATCGGTCTCTTCACTGCAGCCCTCAGTGCTATCAGCGGCGCTGGCACGTAGCATCATTGCTGAAGCATCTTCCTTCTTGTCTCGATTCTCACTGATTCCTACGACGATCGTGGATTGCTGTTGTTGCAACTTGTGCATGTGCAATTGACTACGCAGTTTCGAGATCTCGTGTGCATCCAACTGCCGATGACGTCGCAGCTGCGCGTTTTCCGATGCGACACGACGCGCCAGCTCTATTATATCCTGTGGTACATTCAGCACTCTCAATCGCTCCTCAAGATCGGCCGCCGCAGTACCGTCTGAGTCGGAATCACTTTCCGACGTTGAGGAAGTGCCGACCTCGGAAGAGACCGCCAATGGAAGAGGCTCTACAGTCACTGTAGATGATGTCACTGCTGCACTACTCTCCTCTTCCTCGCCCTCTTTTTCCTTTTTCTCCTTTCCCGGCAGTACAGTTTCCTTTTGATTTGCATCGGTCATGTAATATATAGGATAAGAATCGACAGCCACAGCTTGATTCACCGATATTTTTTCCAATTTGACATCGGCAGAAAGCAGTTCCTGCTTCTCGCTCGTGGGACTCGTCGAACGATGACCATGACGGCGATGCTCATGATGATGCCGTCGTTGTTGATGAACGGAAGAGAGAGGCGGTATCTGACCCATCTGAGTAGGCGTCGATATAGGTGCTAGGGCCACGTTAGGCTGGAAGTGCGGCTCGAAGCGCTCGCACTCCGAAAGTGGGATGACTCGTTCGGGATGCTGCAGTACAGGTGGACCTCGACTAAGATACGCAGGCAGCAACGATGAACTATCAACAAAGATGATAAAACCGTCATTTCTTCGCTTAAACATAAAACGCAATGCCACATGTGACAGTTAAGATACCTACTTGTCTCTATGTTTGCAATTGCCTGCAGTATTCCAAGGCCGAAAAGCGGACGCGCCCCTAGCAGCGAGTTCAAAAACTGCCCATTGCATTTGCAAATATGGGTCAGCTGCAGTAGCTATTTGGGATATAGGATGGTATATCCCTAATCCATTGCCATTATAAATTCCAGGACAGTCATCTTTCCCTATATCCTTCTTTGTGCGTTTGGATATTCTCTCATGTTCATGTCGCAGCTGAAAGAAATAGTTGCGCATACTCTTTCCAGATACATCTACAATGTTAAATCTTATCTCGAGTATTATATTAAGCGCAATCATAATATACAGCTTTGTGACATATTAATATTTTAATCTAATATTTAAAGAGAATTGCATTATTAATAAGAATACCTCTAGTTTTCGCTTGGAATTTAGCACGAGGTGCCTCTCCTTCAGCTCACGAAAGAGAATAAGCGATTTGTTGTAATGTTGTTGATCACGAGAGAGCAACAAATACGACCGCCAGTTTGCTGAATCAAAACCCCAATGGCAGGTGCGATTCTCCAAGGATCTGTGAGCGTGTCTCACAAAGCGTTGCGGAGAAAACTGATAGCCACACTCGAGACATTCGATGCACACAGAATCATCCGTTTCGAAAAGTTCGGCATCAAAGATACCCTTACACTTGCCAAAACATTCATGATACACCTTGAACTTGACAATCGTCTCCTCGTCCTCGTCTTTATCGCATGCTTTCTTATCGAAACAGTCTTGCGTCTGACCGATTTGAGTGGGGTCGCAGGATTCTGTTCGTAACAACAAAGCACTAACAAGCCTCTCGGCGTCAGTCTGAGTGATGAGACCGCAAGACGGGGCGTTATGCGGCAAGATGGCAGAATGTTTGAGTTCTTCAAGCTGATCCCGGGTGCAGCGCGAACAATAGATCTGCAGCTCGTCGCACACCTGATTGATCTGTGGCAGCGAGAAGTCTTGCAGCACAGTGTTCAGTATCTGAGGTAAACATAACCTCCTCTCGCCGCCTACCACGAAGCACGATATCCTCTCGCCTTCGAGAATCGTCTCGCATCTCTCGGAGCAGCTCTGATCAGGCGCCGTCAATATCGGTATTTGGAACTCGAGCTCGCGCTTCTCGCTTTTGAGACGCTCCGCCGCCACGGGACGATCCTCGTCCGAATCTTCCAACGATCGAAGGATCTTATTGCCAGAGGGTGGAACGGGTGTCGACGTGCGCTGTGCCTCCTTCTCGGCGACATCTTTCTCGGGTACCTGCGACTCCCCGGACGATTCCAAGGCGCAATTGGTGGCCGGACGACTAGTGGGTGGTGAGAAGCATGAGGTTGCCGAGTGTTGCTCGTGTAACAAAACTTTACAGTCCATGCCCAGCAGGGCCGAACTTGGACCCTGCAGACTCTTCACAGCCGACAGCTGATAGGTCTTGAGAACGGTCTTCAACTGTGGACTGTATGATTGACCAGTGTTGCCGGGCAGTAATGTCTCCATTATTACTGCGCGCGTGTCGTCGTCGGTATCCCGGGAAATGTATGCCCCCCTCCCTCTCTTTCTCCTTCTCGTCCCTCCTCCCCTCCTCCTTCGGGGAAGAGGGTGACGACCGAAGAACGTGTCGCCCGCCGCTCTCCAACGTACGCTCTCACCGTTTGGCGAGTTTCTTCACATTCGTTTCTCTCTCTCTATCTCGATTATATATATATATATATATATGTATATAAATACACAATAGATTTTATATCATACGCTTCGAATCTATTCCATGGTAAACTTATGTCACAGACACCAAAAGTATAGTTGAACGGAATATTGGAACAATCGGCATGACTCGCCTTCTTCGCAATTTCACTTCCATGTCACTTGGGTCTAATAGCGCGTTATAATCGTCGCGATGATGTTCGTGGCACATACTCCGCATTTTTTACGCTCATTCGCAGATCGATTCGTGTCGAGTGTCGAGTGCCGAATCGTGACACAAGACCGGGTCCATCTCCAAATGAGGTTTTTAACCCGCGCGCATTATGAGATTCTCCTCTATCTCTCTCCCGCTCTCTCACTCACTCACTCACTCACTCACTCACTCACTCACACACTCACTCACTCACTCACTCACTCACTCACTCACTCACTCGTCTCTCACGCGAGACAAAGTTATACGCGTATAACCCGTTCGCGCCTTCTTCCTTTCTTCCTCCTTACATTCGCCCGTATCGTTGTTGGATTGCATCGCCGATGAAGACAACGATGCGACTATCGCTGCGATCTCGCGACGCCACCATCACTTCCACATCGTAAAGTCACTCGTTATCCGTTTCTTTCTTCCCCTTTGTTTATGATATTGCGCTCTCTCTCTTTTTCATACACGCGCGAGTATGCGAATATTGTACACGCAACGTGCGTCTCCTCTGTTCGAGGAGTCTCCTCGCGATTCGCGATCGCGAGTTCCCTTCAATTCCGTCAAAAGCTCCCTCCTCGTTCCTTGTTACTGCCCTCCTCCTCTCTTTCTCGTCCTCCACCTCTTACTCCTCTTCGCCCCTTCTCATACTTTTTCTCTTCCTCTTCCTCCTCCTCCTCCTCCTCTTCTTCCTCCACCTTCTATGGCAGCGACAGCGGTTTTCAACACGATGTTCTTATAGCCGCGAATTCGATGCACGACGATGGCAGGGATTCCAGTCGCACAGTCACGACAGATCAACAATTCATGATGAAACTCTTACAATCTTATCGAACGCAATTCCCGGTCAACGAAATAATAAATGTCCTTACATATGTGTATATTATAATATATATATGTCTATTTTTCGCACTTAATTGCACGCGCGCGCACATTTTCTATTTATCTATCACATCGCCTTTTCCGTCACTACGTTGCAGTGCATCGCGTCGTGGAGACTACATCTTATCGTCCCGCCGTCGCGTCATCACCGGAACGTCGTTGTCGTCGTTGTCGACGATTGCTATCGGGACGCTGCGCCGTCGCAAATAATACCACTCCGCGCGTCAATAACAACGAGGATATCGTCGATGATACATCCGACATCCAGCGAATATTATCGCATCACTGGAGCGCGACCACCAGCACCACGACTACCGTCAGTACCGTCGTCAAACGAGTAATTTACCCGTTGGCACGTCGCGACGCAATGGCGTATCGATCGCGGCGACGGCGGCGACGGCGGCGGCGACGGCGGCGGCAGCGGCGGCGGCGGCGGCGGTGGCGACGGCGACGGCGACGGTGGCGGCGACGGCGGCGGTGGTACAGTGGCAGTGGCAGTGGCGGTGATAGTAATGGTGGTAGTGGTAGTGGTAGTGGTAATGATAGTGATAGAGTAGTAGTAATAGTAATAGTAGAGGTAGAGGTAGTGGTAGTGGCGATGGCAACGGAGCGCGTACTGAGAAGCAAGTGTGGATGAGACACCGATATCGGACTCGGACAATAGATTAACAGAGAATAGATTAACTTGCACATTTTTTTCAGCGTCACGAGAGGTGCCGATAATGATGTTTGTTTCGATTCAAGAGCAGACGTACAAGCGAATGAACTACATTCACCGATGATACGAATGTATGAATTCTCCGTCGCGAATATATATATTTTTTATTTATCTTTCTCAATTTCTTCGTTTGTGCGTAAACGCTAAATACTAATAAATAAGCTACGGCAAACTTTTGCGATATATGATACATATACCTATGCGTTTCACGCAAATTCCTTCTCGCTCTTCGCGCTTTCATCGTGATGAACGACGATCTGTAGTATAGATGTTGCGTGTACAAGGCTCTATCCGTCCTTTTCTCTCGCATTTCCGCTTTGCAGTCTTCTGCTCTCATATGCGAGCGGAGAAGTCCTGATCTTTTAGCTTTTTTCCTCTCTCTTTCTCTTTCTCTTTCAATGTATTGTTCACGATGTAGAGACCAGTAGAGAATCCGGAGACCTTGACAAAATGAGAGACTAGTTTCGCTCATGTAAAATTCTTTCTCTGCTTAAAGATTAAAGCGAAACTTGCTGGAGTGCGCCCGGTATTTGGCTAACTCGCGATGGCATGCATTGCCGCGTACATGTATGCATACGCACGACGCTTGTAGGTACTATCAGCGCGAGCTTTTCGCGCGACCGTACCGTGTATATGTGCACATGAGCACTGTGCAGCGTGCAACCCGCTGTGTGAATTCCTAACAAGCAAATATATATATATATATATATATATATATATATATATATATATATATATCATATGTGAAGAAATTAAGTAGACAGATAGATTGTTGACTTTTTTCTCAACATGTATTTTATTTGGCGCGCGTTCTTCTCTTTGCTTTTCCTCGATATTCAATGTCAAATATCTTAGCAATTGAGTGTTATGTTAAAATTCTATTTATGTCAAATGTGCATTTACGATTAATTAAAGAATGTATAAGGCTTCGTTGTCTATACTGTTGGATAAATTTATTTTTCATGCTTGTGAAACGAAAAGAAGAGTCCTCTCTCGCATGTTTGTTTTTTGATTTTTAATTTTCGTTTCACAAAATTTCAAAAATCATATTTAATTTTTCAATATATTTCGCATACATGCATGCGCGCATCAATCTTCGTTACGCGTTTTCGGTGTTGCGTGCGCGCATGTGAGCTTATTTCTGCACGCTCATTTGATGTGCGTACGGAGCTCGCTCAATTCAGTCGCGTGTGCGTATGCGTATGTACATATTCATGTCCGCTTAGTGGTAAAAAAAATCACCGTAAACTTCGTATACCCGTCTCGTTCCCTTCTGCACGCATCGCGTCTGCTTAGCTGCTCCTCCCTTTCTTCTTCCAACAATCGGCCACCTACTGCGCACCACCACGCCTGTGTCACAAACAGTATCGAATTAAGTAAACACAAATGAATAATGCCATAGAATCCGTATATTCATCTTATATTATCTAAGAGCTGATTGATTTTACACTAATTTCTTTGACCTTTTAACGCATCGTTTTTCTGCTTTTATAGCTATAATATACAGTGCATTAATTAATTAATATAGCCGCTAATCCAATAAGCGAAATGTGCGCAATATTTATTAACATTATTGATTCGGAAGTTGCCAGCAAATTGATATCAGTCAACGAAGCAGATGTAAATTTTGTTTTTACAGAATAGTTACAAGTTGATTGGCTATTGCATGGCTTTTAATTGCATGGCCAATCAACTTGTAGATTTCACATAAGAATGGAATTTGCACACACATATATCTTGCGAAAGCATTCAATTGAACTCCAGATTTGAAGACGGAAATTGCTAGTAAACTGACATCAGAGCAGCGATCATATAATTTTTTCTTTCGGGCGAAAATGTGAGAAATTTTGCCATTAATTTTAATGACATTTTTCATTTTTTACATTTCCGTCTTAGGGAAAAAAATTACATAATCGATACCCAGTTACGTCCATTCATAGCCATTTAAAATTAAATAAAACAATAAGATAAAACAAGTGAAATAGTAAAAAAAAAAAATGGTTTAGGATTCTTTTCGATTTATTTCTCATGAAGAGATATCATTATGTAGCGCGAATTAATTATTACCTTGTATATAAAAATACAAACTGCGTAGATATGATGTTAATATAAAAAGGTAGAAGTCTTGGAGTGTGTAAATATTTCGATATTAACCCTGCGCGCGAACTCAGTCTTTCTGAATTCTACTCAGTTTAATTCGAAATGTAGCGATAAAAGAAAACGGGAAAAAGACGATATTTACAAATATTAAACTAGGAGAATTTCATTTATTCTTTGATATCGTGTACACATAACGCATACACACACGCACACACATACACACACACTTATAATAATTTTTACATGTAGAGTTACAAGAAAGTAAATAATCGTAAAATAATTTTTTATTTTAATTAGAAATCGGTTTATAATTCTCGATTTGGTTGAAAAATCCCAATTACGTTTCTATATAGTCCCTCGCTTTGTCACTTGAAAAAAACAAATGCGATGCCGCATGCGTGTACATATACATTCATATACAAGTAGAAGTCACAATGCATAGCTCGGTTACGACGCGCTTTCGACCGCAGCGGCACGCGCATTCATGTGAATCGGACGCTGCCGCCGTCTAGTTACGTGGCCTTCCCGTCAAAATAGATTGTGTATCTCTCTCTCTCTCTCTCTTGTGCGCATCTCCCTGTCACGCTCGCATTCCATGCAGTACGGCGCGCAACATACACATATGTATATGCCCGTGAACCGACTGCGCAAAATACAGCACGCTAGTATCGTTGCCATCTTGTATTCACTGTTAGAGCAAAGTATCGCGAAACTTCGACGATGTTAATGATGCGCTCTTCATCTTTGCTCTTCTTCAAAATAGACAGCCGGATACTTCATGACTTGTACACAAAAATTTTTGGAAGATAGCCTGAAAATTATGTTGAAAACAAATTTTATATACATACATACATATATGCATACATATATGCATCATACATATATATATATATATATATATATATATATATATATATATATATAATGTGTGTGTGTGTGTATTGATATTGATATATTTAGATTCGCGCAGATATTTTGCCATCTTTTGAAAATGGTAAAATTATAAAACAAAATTAAATAATGACAAAATATAAAAGTTTTCTGTGTAATAGAGAATAAATATTGTATTCTAAATAATCGTGCATATTATAAATATAAAAACTCCAAAGTTGTTGTGGAACAATCTAATAAAATATTTACAAAGGATAGATGATTCATATCTCATATATAAATACAGTTATGAAAAATAAAAAAAATAATAATACATAATGTATAAAATATCTATTGAAACTTGACTTTTATACTCAACTGTTTCATTTATTCTTTTTTGTCGTCTTACTTTTTTTTTTTTTCTTTTGTATTTTTTTGTATTTCTCTTCTTTTTTGTTCTTTGATTTGGATTTCTTTCCTTTTTGTTTATTTTTCTTCTTTGCCGAAATTTCATCCTCTGACGATGATGAAGAAGAATCCGTTGTAGAACTTGACAAAGTGGAACTAGATGATTCATCGGAACTGGAGATATCATCCTCTTGAGCGTTTAATGCTGGTACAGTAGTTGGCTTTGAACGGGATTTTAAGTGTTCTCTTAAATCATCTGTCAAACCACCCAAACCAATAGAAGTAAAAAAGTTAATTGCAAAACGCGTATTTTTCGGATCATCTCTGGGAAATAGTCCTTCGAACACTTCTTGCAGTGTCGCATCCTTGACTCGTTCATTCAATTTCGCTAGACCCATGTACTCTGAGAGTTCTTGAAACAGAATTTTAATAAATATCCTGTTGGAACTAGTGGTGTCTTCCTCGTTCAATTTTATACATGACAGTACGCTCCACGAAATGGAATCCGTGAATAGTAAATGGGCAAAAAATTTCGATACGTTTCGTAATTTATTGGTATCGAGGCGATGTATCGTATGATAAGAATCTTTGAAGATTTGTTCGAATGGTGTTACGTACATCTTATTGATAGCGCAAAACCGACCAGCTAAAAGTCCAAAGAACTTTTCGTATGTTCGCATCTCCGCGCAGCAGTCCAAGAACATGTGGCACAATTCGATCTCCTGTCCGGGTTTCAGTTGCATTTTCATTAATTTGTGAGCACACTCTTCGAAATCGAGCGAGGAATGTATCGTCAAATATATAGTTCGACGAAGCGCGGTCAGATTTGTTTCTGTATTATCAAATATTACATCTTTCTTTCCTTCAATTTGTTCCGCGCTGCTATCTTCGTTTGAACTCTCATCTTCTCTATTCTCATCATTGTCTTCCGAATCACTGATATCCGAACCAAGAATTTCTTTACATAATTGCTTATACTTCTCCTCGCTAGCAAGATAGGTTGCGTCAAACTTGAACACATTTAATATATCTTGCGTATCCATCTCATCATCTAATCTTATCAAATGGGTGATTTGATCTTCTTCTTCCACAAGATCCAATTCCTGGGGAACGGCTTCGTGATCCTTAAATCCATCCTTTCTGATTTGAAACATAACTTCTATCATATATTGAACTCGCTTATCCAATTGTCCTTCGTGCAGTATGTTTCTCAACATCTCAAAGATGGCTTCTACACCTCTTCGAGAAACCTCTGTCAGCTTCATGCCACATTCCTTCAAAAATGCTATCGCTACTTCAACGGAATCATCCGTTGGTGTTTCAAGTAGCAGAGTCAAAATTTCTAAAGCAATAATCTCATAGGCTACACCTTGATTAACCAGATGTGCTATAAATGTGCCTGAGGATATACACAAAGGTTTATCATTTCTTTTAAATCCACGTTTAAATTGTAGGACAAGACGCGTCAATACCAATTCACCTATATTAGGGAATTTGGAATTGATTATAGCTGTCAGTGCTGCATAAACTGGAGTGAATGTTGGAGAAGCAGCTTGCGCTTGAATAATAGATCGCGCCAACAAACCTCTACCACGAACAATATTTTCACGTAATAATTCCCTCGTTATGATTCCTATGTTACTAGTGTTAACCTTATTAATATAACCATGGATAGACTTCTTCAATGCTTCCCATGCAATGCGTTGATAAGCAGCTCCAGACTTATCAGTTATCTCTGCTTGAAGCATACGCAATTTAGCAGGCGGAATGTACGCACCTCCTGTCTTTGAAGTCAGAAGATCCACTGTACGCTTCTGCCTGACTTCCTCTAGATTTTCTTGCGTTTTATTTGGTTCTCCATAATATCTATTTCCTACTTCTTCCTCCGGCAAACTTTGCTTTCTGTCCCTTTCGCCATTATTATCTTTACGATCATCGTTGTATCTAAGATTTTTGTGATCATCGCGTCTAATACGCCGGTGATTATCGTCACGTCTAGAACTTCGATGATTATAGTCCCGTCTGGAACTTCTGTGATCATCGTACCTAGAACTACTGTGGTCATCATAATACCTAGATTCCTTACGATTATCGTTGCGTTTGTAATCTCTTCGCTTGCGATAGCTTTCCTCGTTCTCCTCTTCGTTTCGTTTTGAGTGCGATCTCTTCATTTTTCTCCTTGTCTACATAACCTCACGTATTACGCTCACTTACGCCCAATCTGTTTTAGATTGTTTTAAGGCCGTATTAAGGTCCTTGCACAATAACAGGTATAGCGGCACAATCCGATATACTTAGGACCAATTTTATCATCTTCGGTTAGATTAACCGACGGCAGGGTGGGGCAACTGAAATGATACGAATGCTTGGTTTTCATTCCCCTCTATTTTCTGTTGCCACCCTGCTGATTTTAACCGTCGGTTAAAGGCCATTGCACGTTAAAAAATTTTAGTCGTAATCGTAAAGTCGTAAGTAAATCAACCAATCACAGTTCAAACATTCTTATTATGTTTAGAATGTTTGATTGTGATTGGTCAATTTTCTTACGGCCTTAAGATTACGACTAAAATTTTTTAACGTGCAATGGCCTTAACTTAGCTTTAAGCCATAAGAAATTAACCAATCACAATTTAATGTGAGAAGAATCGAATATGTGGATTCTATTGTGGATCCGAGCTTATGGCGTTTTCGAATGTAGCAGATTTAGGGCCAATTCCACCACCTTCGGTTAAGTTAACCGACAGTTAAAATAAGCAGGGTGGCAACAGAAAATAGAGATGAATGAAAAAAGCATTCTTATAATTTCAGTTGCCACACCTGCCACCCTGCCGTCGGTTAATCTAACCGAAGGTGATGAAATTGGCCCTTAATCGCTCTGAGAGCGAATTCACACTTTGGCAGAAGAAGCAAAAAGCAGAAGAGCAGCAGCCAATCAGAACTCGCACTGGTAGTAAGCTGTACAACGGAATGATATTCTGTTGTATCTAGAGACTTTAATATAATACGGCTTTTAATAAGCTAATCCGATCGCTCCCATAGACACGTTTACAAATCCGATTAGTCTAAAGTCTAAAGGCCATTGCGCGTGAAAAAATTTTAGCCGTAATCATAAGATCATAAGCAAATTGACCAATCACAATCAAGCATTCTAAAAACGTAATTAGAATATTACTAACTGTGATTGGTTGATTTGCTTACGATTACGACTAAAATTTTTTAACGTGCAATGGCCTTTACCCTCTTTTATCTTATATATTTCTCTAAACCGGTTGTTGGCCTGAATGATCAAGCGGGGAACACACACTTTTACATAAGCGCATAACCATAAGTATAAGGAAATTGATTGGTTCATTTCGTTAGGTATATGTTTGTGGACCAATCAATTCCTTTATGCTTATGGCTATGCGCTTACGCAAAAATGTGTGTTCCCCGCTTCATACTCTAGATCAGAAGTGGCCATTTAAAAAGCAAAGAAGAGGAAGATATAGAGATATGTGACTCTGGACCCTGCCAGTATACGCGAACTGTGAATCAGATTGCGATCATAAAGAAAGCGTTTGATATTTGACATATGTACCAAATTTTTCATATATATTTCGAATATGACATCGTTTGTAACAGATGTACTAACTACAGCAGGTAATGTTTACATATAACGATATGAGCGTATATTTTTAAACAAATTGAGAATTTATAACTTCGGAGTATCAAGATTTGAATTGGTTTTTTTTTAAATTTTACATAAATATAAAATATAAGTTTTATTTGTTAATTTTTTCATTAGTTTAGGAGATATGAATTGAAAGTTTCGTAAAATTATAGAATTTTTTTTTGATGGAAAACAAAGGATTTACGCAACAAATCAAAGTCTTCAAAAGAAAGCCTCATAGGAGTCTGTTAATTTTTGCAGAATATTTCTGCATTTTAAGTGTATGATATATTTATTAATTTAAAGAGACAAAAAAGTAAGCAATAAATCAAAATCTTGTGTAGAGCGGTATATAAACTGTTTTAGTTGTATGTAATCTCTCTTAGCTGTATGCTAATCTTTGCAGATTTGTATAGAGATTTACGAGTTTAAGGAGGCAAGAAATTTATAAATCAAGATTAAGTATATCAACAATATTTTTTAAAATAAATAATTATTGAACAAAAAATTTTTTTATTTGGTGTTAAAAATAAATAAGTATAACAAAAAATTTAGAAATAAAGTATATGAGTTTTGAGTTAATCTACATGTATCAATTTTTTTTTTCATTATCTAAGGGCTATTGAAATTGTATATAGATAAAGATTCTGTAACTAATCTTATAAAAAAATCACTAATGCTTTATTTTTTATTAGAAAACTGTCACTGTAATATGTCAATATAAATGTCAATGTATGTAACAATTTCTAAAAATTACAAAAATTGAATTTTAATAAAGATTATATTTGCTTAACTATAATAAAGATAAAAGAAATAAATAACTTATTACTCAATATTCAAAATAACACAATACATTTAAATCTTAATACTCTCTCTTTCTCTCTCTCTCTCTGGATTTATGATAATTGTATTATAAACAATCAAAATTTCAACCCCAAAATTATAAACAATCAAGTTTTTATCAATTATATATTCTTTAATAAATCTATAGTTTATTTTTATTTTTTTCTATATTTTTCTTTAGAAAAATTATATATGCTCAAACAACGTATGATTATAATATTTATAATAAAGATATAATTATGGTCATTATAACAATATTTTACTATGCAGGAAAACTTGAAATAGTAAATCTTCAAAAAAACATTGCTGAAATACAGATACAAATAACAAAATTAGAATATGAAGTTAAAGACTTTATGGATGACAATTATGTTGAGTTCAGTGCAAAGTTGACAAGAGATGTGCACTTAGTTAAAAAAACTGAGCAGCTACTGAAAGAGATGGACACTTTGCAGAGCAGGATAAATGATCAAGTATATAATCATCATTTATTATGTTATTTAAACAGGTTTAATAAAACAAAATATTATTTGCTTTTATTACGTAGATCAAAATAGAGTTACCTGGTTTGACGAAAGAATTGAAAACTCTCTCTCAAAAATTAAAAGAATCAAACATTAGTTTGAAATTATCCCATGAGTTGATGAGCTTTCATGAATACATAAAATCTATAAAAGGAACGCAAGAAGAAAAACGATACATTGATATTGCAAAAACTCTGCGGCAAATGCAAACTTTATTGGATAATCCTCATAGTTTTCTACAAGATCTTGAAATATATGTGGCAATCAGAGATGAATATTGCAATCTCTTTCGCTTGTACTCAATAGAAGTGTCTAGACTGTTACACGATTGCATTTGTTGGAATAATGACATGAAAGATGGCAAAATAATTACTTCTATTATTATCAAAAATGAATATGATAACATGCAGGAATTAATACAAGGATTGCATGTCATCAATAATCTTGAAAACTTCTTACAAACATTTTTAATGAACTTGATGAATCATATAATTAATCCCATTATTCATGATCACTGTTCAGTGTACGTTATCAAGGAGAGAGAATTTACTATCGAAATATTGGAGAGAAAAAAAATGCCATGTTTCAAAGGTGTACTGTACAATTTAAAATTACTCTTTAAGTTTCTTCATCAACATCTGAATCTGACAATTTCGGATAATGAAACTTTTCTGAAAAGAATGCAACCGCAACTGATAAAACAATTATCGCATTCTTTAACAACAGATTGTATCTCATACACTATTCCAACTTCTAATGCGAATCTAAAGAATTTCGAGCCTGTTATCGAAGCGATTAATGAATTTCAAGATTATTTAGTGCAAATCGGTATTTGTGCCTATTTTCAAGATGAAATAGTTCACTTTATGATATCAAGTATTATGAAGTCAATTTAACAATGTAAAATTTCAGAATTTCTTTCTAAGGATGAGCTCTTTTTGTCAGACTACACAAACAATATTGACAAACTTTTCATTGACAGAATGTGTCAGGATTTATTAGTCAAAGCTAGAAATATAATGAAGAAAGACTTACATGATTCTGTTCGATGTGAACTACAGGTACCTATTTTATTAACAGAATAGCAAATCTGATTTTTTTGATTTTTACTTATTCTTTTTTTTTTTTTTGTAGGAACCACCTATACTTATGAATAAAATATTTGAAAATAATTGTGAATTATTGAATGAAAAAACATTAAGGGATATGTCATTTCATTTACCGAAGTGTCAAATTAGGTACCTTGGAACAGTTTGGAATTAGTTTAAAACCTCTTATTCTAATATTGCAATCATATTGAATTGGTATCAGAAGCAAAAATTATATATATATATATATATATATATATATATATATATATATATTTTTTTTTTTTTTTAAATTAATATATTGAAATAAATTAGTTTATTTGCATGTTACAATTTGCATTTACAAATATTTATAAAATATACTAGAAGCTCTCTTTTTTTTTGGTTTGTATGAATTAATAAATACCTCTGTAAATTTTGATTAATTTTCATGAGATTTATTTCTTTATTTTTATTATTTTACTAAAAATATAAAATACATGTGTAGATTGAATTATATGGACATTTGCTAATGTAAGATAATAAAAAGATATATTTTTATATTTCATGTATATTGCAAATATTATTTTGAAAGTATATTTTACTATATTTGAACAACTATCAAATAATGGGAAAGGGGGATATATGCAAAAGATAATTTGTTTTTACATATTTGAAATTAGAAGCAAGAAAATATGAATTTTTTAAATAAGAAAAAAATTCATATTTTCTTGCTTCTTTTAATTTCATATGTTGTTAGTAGACGACCAAGCATTAATATATTCGAATTTTTAAAATTTCTATATAAATCTTGAATCTTTTTTTTCCGTAAATAATTTTCTACACATATACATATAATTTTGTATAAAAAAATGAAATATGAGTATTATTACATGCATTTTAGCAAAAGCGCGCAAGATATATTGGAATTAACAAGGACAGTATTAGATGAGGCTTGCAATAGTTCGGAGCCTTGCGCCAGTAGATTATTTTATACATGTAGAAATATATTTGAAATGTATGTCGGTTTGGTACCTGAACATCATAAAAAATTTTTAGAAACGATACCGCAGCAAGTTGGTAAGAAATATATATAACAGAATGAACTATTCTCATGAATATAAAATTAATATACAATTATGTTTAGCTCTATTTCATAATAATTGTATGTATCTTGCCCATCATCTACTTACATTGGCGTATGAATATAAAGACAAATTCTCGAAAAATCTACAAAAAATGAATTTAACATTCTCGGATCAAGTCACAATATTTCGAGAAGTCGGTTCGCAATATTTTTTAGAACACATGAAGTATCAAAAAAATATAATTTTTGATATCATCAAGGATTCAGGTTTACTAATTAACTAATTAATTATACATGAAAAAATTGAAATAAATGTAACAAAAATATTTTATTATTTACATATAGGTTTTTCGGGATTAGGGCAAACGTCTGAATTACATCCTAGCACCGAGCGCGCTTTAAGACAATGCATCAGACAACTGGAATTATTGAAAACAGTTTGGCTAGAAGTATTACCTGTAAACATCTATTGCAAAGCTGTTGGTTAGTCAATTTTATTGCATATTTTTATTATATTTTAACATACGTTTTTAATTCTTCATATTAATATCTCACAGGATGTATAACTAATTCTATGATTGATGATTTGATATCAAAGGTAATAACTGTTGAAGATATTCCAGCTAATGTAGCAACCGAACTAGTAACTCTATTCAATATGGTGATAAAACGAACACCTCCGATATTTCCTGTAAGTATAATGAACATAACATAACATATAATATGAAAATTTTACAAAAAAAATTTACAAGAAAAAGATTTAAGTCAATATAAATTTTTATTGTCGTTTAATGTTGTAAAAGTACATTTAAGACGATAAAAATTTGTTCAAGATAGCAGTATTCCAACTGGTCCCTGTAAAAGTTAAACGTTAAAAGTTAAATGAGAATATTAATTTCGTTTAATAAAGCAGATGCATATTAATTCCTATTTAATAGGATCAACAGATACAACAATATGTACATAAATGGAGAAAATTTTTGGAATTGATTAAGATACTTGGTGCATCACTGAAAGAAATCGAAGTAAGATGGGGAAATGGAAAAGGCTCGTTAGCGCAAGAATTCACTGCTGTACAAGTTAAACAACTGATCCGAGCATTATTCCAGAACACTGACCGAAGATCTAATCTTTTAGCCTCTATAAGATAAAAAAAAATATCAAACACATATAAAAATGTAAAATGTATAAAAAAATATAACAAAAAAATAGTTATAAGTTTGTATCCATTCCATATCAAATTCAATATACAGGATGTGCTATTTTAATTAACCTCCTAAAAAAAATTTTATTTTTGATTGTAGAACAAAATGCTTCATACAAAAGTTGCTTGGTTTGAAGCAAGTCATCTGATGATGATCTTTATTTGACTTTGAATCAAAGTTTAGAGAGTTATTTCAAAAACTACGTAATTTTTTTAACGGAAACCCTTATTTTTTTATTATCATATTCTTATAGTCCTTCTTGAGATCCTTTCAAAACACTAGAATAAAGTATTTTTTCATTAAGTATTTTTCGAGTTATTTTATATCTTAATCTCACATATTTTGATACAAAATATTTCCTAAAATATTTAGTTTTCAATAATTTTACCGTAATATTTTTGTGAAACACATCTATTAAAAATTAAGAGTAAAATATATATAATTAATCAATTTGATACTATGAATGACTAATTGCACAAATATATTTAAAAATAATGATTACACGCACACATTATATATATATATATATATATATATATATATATATATATATATATATATGTGTGTGTGTGTACAGGATGTCCGAAGTTAATCGCATCACCCGTTGTGTGCAGGTAGAGCAGATAAAACTGAAAAGAAAAGTCCTATACCATTTTTTTCTATAACACTTAATAAAAGAGTTATTATTGAGTGAAATCTGGCCAATCTCGCCGACCTTTAGGGCGTATGATCGGTGAGCCGCGCGCCTGGTAGTATGCCTGGGCGGGAGCGCTCAGATGTTACGACGGCTCACCGACGTGTGCAAGACTAAAAATCGGCGATGATAGGCCAGACTTCACTCAATAATAACTCTTTTATTAAGCGTTATAGGACAAAATGGTAAGAGACTTTTCTGCTCAATTTACTGTGCTCTACCCGCTCACGAGCGTTGGCACAATCTTTGCAGGACACCCTGTATATATATATATGTTATGATTGGAGCATTTATGTTTTAACACGCATCTTAATTGTCAATATCATGTATATCTAAATATTTAATTCTTAATAAATTCTTTTGCTAAAACTTATTTAAAATTAAACAAAAAGATAAAATAATTACTGATTATCTAAATTATTTATAATTAACAATTCTTTTATCTTTTTGTTTAATTTTAAATAAATTTTAGTAACAGAATTTATTAAGAGTTAAATATTGAAATATACTTGATATTGACGGATGTGTGTATTAGAATACAAATGCTCAAATCTGATTTAAATATAGTCTAATCAACATCAACTTCCTATTTATAGACATTGTAAGAATTCGAAATCTTTGATTGTCAAAGTTGAAGAATTCTTTAATTAATGTTAGCCATAATCTACAATGCTAAATTCACTTGTTGAAACACTTCCATAAACAAAATATTTGTTTGTTAATTGATATTAAACTTGCTTGCATTGAAATCGTGTATGAAGATTAAAATAACAAATTTAAATTTCGAGAGATTTTCTCTTCGTTAGGAATTGATGAAAATATTAAACGTTTTTAGTTTCAGTATATTTTATCTGAAAATCATCCACTATATACGAATAGTTACATATTTACAAACTTTTTTTTGACAATCGGTTTTCCTAGGTGTATATATATATATGCTCTCGGAAAACCGATTTTCAAAAAAACATTATAATATCAAGGTTTACACACACACACACACATATATATGTGTGTGTGTGTGTATGTATGTATGTATATCTTTGCAAATGAGAAAAACGCGATATTTTCAGATATGGGTTACTGCTTCATTTGTCACTTTTTATTAACTCTTAAATGTTATTGGTGTTATTTTAAAACATCCTATATATGTATGAGTGTTGTATATATAACTATTTAGATTTTAATATTACACGTGACGCACGCACATACACACCAAAAGCTCATATATATATATATATATATATATATGTGTGTGTGTGTGTGTGTGTGTGTGTGTGTAAGTTCTTCATAGTTAAAATGGGAAAAATGAAAAAAATGGGAAAAAAAAAAAAAAAAAAAAACCAAAACTGAAATTACCTGTAAATCTTGATTATATTTGAAATACCTGTGTATGAATTTGAAATATCTACATATAAACCATCAAAAATAAGTAGTCATATTTGATAAAAATAACTTGTTTAAAGTAAATAAATAAAAATGACAGATTATGTTACCAGTCATGATAATTTGAGAGAAAAGAGGTAGGCAGACAGGCAGGCAGGGTGGCAGGCAGTACTGAGCGCAAATCATTTAATATCTTAATTTCCAATTCCATATCATTTACAGAGAGTAAAGGTAATATATATCATTACCATTATTTTATCACTTTCTTATTCACGAGCATCTCTGTAATGATAAAAGCAAATGCTCGAAAGTCTCTTTCCAAATGCAGTACTGCACATATATCATAAAAACGAAATATAGAAGACTTATTGTATAGTAGACGCGATTGCTTTCGCTTTGCAAGATTTTGATCTCGTCAT
Organism: Cataglyphis hispanica; assembly: GCF_021464435.1. NCBI lineage: Eukaryota > Metazoa > Arthropoda > Insecta > Hymenoptera > Formicidae > Cataglyphis > Cataglyphis hispanica. The sequence goes on from NC_065954.1 coordinate 20,417,812, forward strand.
TTGTGCATCGAAATTTTTTAAGCAAAATTGCCTTGTTTTTCATACTCTTGCGCAATAAATTAATTATATGCGAGCAGCAATTTGCATTTGGTTAGTAGTGCGCGCGATTTACTATTTCTTTTTTCCAATTCCCATATAAAATCATTACTATTAGAATATAAGCGAGAACACGTTTTTATCTAAATACACGAGAATGATATTCACAAGATTATGGACCGCCATATTGTAGTCTTTTCAACTATTTGAAAGTTCATTGTAGACTTTCAAATAGTTGAAAATAATGAAAAATAACTCAAATAAATCAGCAAAAATACTTTAAGAGATAATTTTTTAATGTAATTAAGATTATTATACATATATACATATATATATATATATATATATATATATATATATATATATATATATAAAATGTGTATTATATATACACAAACAAATCTCGAAAAATCTGTATAATCATAAATCAAAAACCACAAAGATTCTGAACGTCGAAAATATATAAAGAGATCTAAAGCAACCCAATAAGGCGTCAGTTAAACATAAAACGGTGATTGTAGATAATGTTTTAGTCCCTATAGATTACAACCCTATATTAATTATTTCTTCAAATATTAATCATTCGAATTAATTCTGCGATCTATATCTCATCGCATTTCTCACTTCGTGTAAGAGCGCTTTTCTTTAAGGAAACTCTCGGATCTGTTAATCATAGGAAGTATATCCCAACAGCGACCACAAGTTGTATAGAAATGGTACAATGCAGGGAAATTATTGCACAGCGCAAACTGCAATGGTAGTTCTTGTCTATATACAGATCGCTGTGTGTAGATTGGACAGAAATGAAGTCGTCGAGGCGGGTGGCTGATCGGCCCGCAGTTCAGATTGGCAAGATGCAGCGTAGTTCTTTTATGTGCATTCACGTAGATGACGATGACTGTGAACATGGAAATGCAAAATAGGATGTCACATTACTTTTGCTCCCTTTTAACTCTCTAAGATGAGAGCCAATAGTAGCTTTATATTTTTGTGCATGCAATTAATGAAATTTATTTAAGAATAGCAATGGGCATTCATGCACTTAAAACTTTTTTTTTAATAATTTGTAGAATTTTTCTGTAATTTATTTAATTCTTTGATATGATTCATAATATGCTTAAAGCAAATATTTGCAATATTTTATATCATATATGGAATTGCATTTCGATTGATTACTGTAAATTATTTCATTCAGTTTTTCTTCTTGAGCTAAATAAATATTTGCATATTTAATCAAATTTTTGTTGTCTTGTGATACATTTCCATGTAAACAGATTGTGTATTTTTCTGTTTATTCATAATTATTAATATTTCTAAACCGCTCCTCATAAAGATTTCATATCTTCAAAACATTCTCTTTTCTGAAGATCTTATAAATGATACGAATTTTTTAAATGTAAAAATACAAATATATTTTTTCAGATCGTATTTACCCACAAATATAAGTGGCACTATGTATATGATACATTGTAAGAAACCTTTTAAGGATACTATAATCTACATTGTACTCAAATATCATTATAATTAAACTAATAATATCGTTAATCTGTGAGATTAAAATCAATTTAGATGATATATGGGTATCGTAATACCTGCCACGGCCAGCGGGAGAGCGGCTTCGATACCTTGCTGTACTTGTATCCTTTCCGGTGTAGTAGTCGGCACCAGTGTCCCCGCTACTACCACCATAGACATCTTGTGTATATCCATCTCGCGTAACATACCCGCTGCTGCGATTGAACATATAATCTTCTCCATAACGGCCTCTGCCTCTATTTGTGCCACTCCTGCCTGCATAGTAACTGCCTCCATAATCTGTATAGGTATTGCCTCTATAACCCATGGTCGTACCACCTCGAGAACCAAATTCCCTACCGCCAACTCCCCGATTTCCTCTGAAACCACCTGCACCTCCGCCCCTCCCACCGCGACCTCTACCCCGTGAAATCTCCACTCTTAATTTTGCACCCATAATTTCCATGCCGTTCATATTGCAGCACGCTAATTCAGCCTCATTCATATTGAAAAACTCAATAAAGGCAAAGCCTGGTGGATTGAAGGCTACCCACACCTTGTTCAACTTGCCATACTTTTCAAATTCCATTTGCAGATCTTCCTTTTTGATGCTCTCGTTCAATCCACCCACATAAACGCGTGTATATCCTTCTGGTGTCATCTCGTTCTTCCCTAAAGAATAAAACAATTTTATTCATGTAATAATTATAATATATTTTACATATATTTTAAAAATATTTTTTGAATAATTTTTAAAATTGATTTTTGAAATTACTCAACTAATAAATAATTTCAATTAAAAAATATACATTAATTAATTATAAATGTTAATTATAATTTTTATAATAATTAATATTATTATAGATATTATTACAGAATATATATATAGATAAATCTTAAGATATATATAAATAAATATTTTATTTGCTTATTTTTATGCACAACAAAATCTATTTTAAGCAATTTTCCATTTATAGAAGTAAATACTTAACATTTAAGACAGAGAGAGAACAGATACCATACTTGCAAATTATTTATTCACAGCTAAGGCAGGTAAGTAAAACAAACGCGTTTTGTAATTCTGTAAGCTCAAATGTAAATTGTACGATCTTGATAAAGATATACGACAAAATATAGACGGTCACAACAACGCTCTACGATAATATTTTCCTCTGCGTATATATAAAGCAACATATAAATATAGTATTCTCGCGAGGAAGACACTCCGTATGGTGATTTTGGTATTGTTAAAATCGGTTTGCGGCACAGCAAGAAAAATAGAAAGTATACAGAGGCAAAATTATCAATAAACAAAGATAAACATAGCTTATGCGCTAATGACATATTCGAGAATGATTTTATCGCCACGGTACTCACTCGTTCTTGCTTATCGCAGATTTTCTCACAATTTGTCACCAATCGTTGTAATCGCTATCGATGCCACAAAGCAAACACAGAAAAGAAAAAAATGCTTTGCAATACGATTTAGTCAGAAGAATCTACACACTGCCGCGCAATCAATAGGAGCGAATCTACCGGGGTTCACAGCGCACAGAAATTCGGCTGTATTCGTGTCTCCAACCCAGACGCCAAAAGTTCTCGCCATACGCCATGTGTAACATGCTGATAAGAATTAATAGAACGGAAACTCTAGTAGAAACAATCTTATGGCGTTTTCGAATGAATAGGTTAATCCAACTCGGATCAATTAATCACTATATTTTACTATGTATTCAAGTCTTTTATTGGCAGAGTCCAGAGTCAATATAATGACATTATTAATCTACGGAATAGCAAATGATTTGGCAATTTTGCGCATGCGTGATTTTGTAAGGCCAATGAGTTTCTGCAAATCCCTACTCTCGGTTTCAACGCATGCGCACAACTCACAATTATTCTATTTTAGAAAGAGACACGAATATCGTCTGCACCGTAATGTTGGTGCACATTCTTGCGCTCTTTTAACAATGGCCTTGTTTATACCGATAAACTTTAAAGGTGCGAATTTATGAGACGTTCGTTTCAGCGTTGCATGTGGTTACGTGACTTGAACTTGACGCTAGCCATGCGAGCGTTAGGAAAAAAGGAGTTGGATTTTCTCAACTTCAGTGTCAAGCATCAAGCCGTACTGATTGATCAGTATTGACGCTATAAATTCAATGCTAAACTCTTTTCATGTTTTTTACAATATACCGTTATATTTAATGACGTGACCTACTTTGACGCTAAAAATGAGCATCGAGCATCAGCGTGAAAAGGCACCTTAATACGTATTAAGTATATACTGACCAATCATAGCCATTTCTATAAAGAATAGAATGGTTGTGATTGGTCAGTATAATATTTAATCGTATTAAAGTATAAACTAGGTATAAACTATCGGTATAAACTAGGCTAATGACTACATTTACACGTCATCCCTAATCGAGTTTAATAATCTACTAGTTCTAAGAGCTAATTTCATCACCTTCGGTTAGATTAACCGATGGCAGAGAAATGTGGCAATTGAAATGATAAGAATGCTTGGTTTTCATTCACCTCTATTTTCTGTTACCACCCTGCTGATTTTAACCGTCGGTTAACTTAACCGAAGGTGATGAAATTGGCCCTTAAATAAGGTAGTAAGTAGGCATTTAATTGAGTATATTTAATGGTGTGAGAGAGAATGAAAAGTTAGAAAAAAAGGGTAAATGAGAAAGAAATTTAGATGGCGTTACTAGTCTTACTTATTTCGCGCATGCGCACTCCGTTTTGGCCAACATAAAATCAGGAGAGTTGCGCTACTATATACTATGGCATAGGCTAGTCCGCGCGAGGAGGATCGACAGAGAGGTGGATATATTCTGTTCTCAACTGTGGCTCCGTGTCCAATGAACGAGGACTCAACTCGCCAACAATCGCCACCGGCAGTGGAAAGTGGAAGGGATATCGCACGCAAGCGCGAATCGCGTATATGTGCGCTACGCACAATTGAGATAGAAAAATATATCTTTCTTTGTCGATCCTCCTTGCACGCTCCTTGGCCTCTCCATTAGTATAAGCTCTCTATGGTGGTGGTGCTAGTGGTAAAAATGGCAAGGCACTCGGTGTTATTGTTTTGTATCATTAACATAGTGAGATTAAGGAGTATTATTGTCTTAAATATATCTTTACTGATATAAATATTATTGTCTTGACGTATTATCGTATTACTAAAGAGAAACATGGTCCCCCCTGTTATCGTCTTCTTTATTCCATTAGTCATTATAGGTTTGGGAATTGTTACTTGTTGGACTTGCGTCCCATATTGTTGTCTTTATGTTATATTAACTTGCTCCTGCCTGTTTGTCGGCCCGTTAATTATGATAATGATTAACATAGCCCTATCCCCTAAACACCAGACTGGTTCTAGTTCCCTTAGAACCATTACCGAGATGGATGCCTTCCATAATATGCTGATGGTATATATATGCTTTACAAATGACACATTGATAGTGTATCAATATAATGTCATTATTGTCGATGGTTCTTAATTGTTGGTTTTTTCTTTTTTCAGAAAGGATACGAGCCTAAATCAGCTACCAGCAAAAAACATATGCGTTATCCTGTGATTTTCACTCGTTTGGTGGATGGTGCTTTGCAGAATCTTCTAGATCTAGTCTTTCAGGATTTTGTTGGTTCTTGGTTAAATGATCTGGCCTTTGGTTCAGAACAACTGATAAATAATATGAAACAGGATATATGGGGTGCGATACAGAGCCTCCACGATCGTTTGTCACATGTTGATCATACTAAATTAGTTGTTTGCAATATAGTGAACAAGCTTACCTTTCATTTCGAAAAGATCAGGATAGCTCAAGCAGCTTCGTAAGCCTCTTTTCCTGGCATATTTAAGGAATAAGATAAGAAGAATAATTTTATTTATTTATTGTATTTAGATCAGAGGGAGAAGATCCTGTATTTATTTTGTCAGCACATTTGATGTCACCTGTTGCTGAATTGGAGTATTTAAGGAAGATTAGTGAACTTTATATCCTGTTTTTGTTACCACGCAGTTACTCTCTTTCTCCTGTCAAATTTCTTTTAAGGGAACTTCTCACATGCAAAGGTAATTTCATTATTATTCTTCTATTTCTAAAAAAATCAAATTTGACTTATTATATGTATAGTCATTAATTTTTTTTTCTATATTTTAGTCTTGAAACCGGCGATAGATTTAATCACGGATCCCGATTACATCAATCAAAAGATCTTGGCGTATATTGATCAACAACAACTCGCCGAAGCGATGCACAGAAAAACATACGAATATGCGGAATCCTTCGAGGACTTCATTCGTATGATTAAGAGCACTAAGGATTTAGAAGTTCTCAAACATATTAGGTATAACATTGTTACCGAGATTATGCAAGCCACCACGATACAGAATATTAAACGAGCTCAAGGCTTGGATCCTGAAAATAATACGCTCGGAAATTGCGATACTATTCGAGCGAGAAAACTTAAGAGATACATCAGCCAATTGACGTATGCCAAGAATACGTGCGAGTGTCACATGGAAACGTTGGGATGGGATGGATATCCTCATCAGGTTTCGCATAGAAATATATAACTCACGCGAATTGGATTTAACGTCAATTATACATTTCGTAATGATATTTTTTAGGATACGGAGATTTGTGATGCCGCGGAGATTACGGAAGGCAGGATAATTCCGCTGCAAGCGATCCTGGATAATGTGACTGGCCGACGATATTTGTCTCAATTTCTAGAACAGGTCGCCAGTCAAGGATTAATCGGTTACTGGGCGGCGGTGCAGGAATTACGCACTGCGGATCGATCCAATTGGCATCAATTGGGAGCTGAGATTTTTTATACTTACATCAGATCACCCACCGCCGAGATTAAAGTTGATAAAAATGTCCGAAAGCGAATGGAGGCCTTTCTGTTGGGCGATACAGGACCTAGTATTTTTTACGATGTTCAAGATAGCGTCGTCAAGACGCTCCAAGACAAATATTATCCATCATTTCTCGTTAGCGAGCAATATAAAAATATGCAAGAAGCGTTACTCAATGAAAGAGCAGAGGGTCAGTAATATATATAAAATACAAGAGAATTTTAAATTTAATCTAGATAAAAATTATGATGTAATTATTTTAATGTGACAGTACCAGCTAGAAAATTAGCTTTGTAACAAGTAATATATTCATAAACTTTTACGACAATCGTCAGGTTTAGCTGAAGATCATGGGATCGTTGATGGTACATTATCAGAATCTTCAACTTTGCTCGTTGGCGAACGATCGAACTACGCTCGCAGCAAACTGGATCAATTGCAGGAAAAATTGAACAACAAAATGCAAGCTCTGCAAGCGCTTAAATCCTCTCTCAAGCCCGAGAGCAAAGTACTAAGTATATTGGCGAAAGAGGTCGAATGGTTGCAAGGCGAAAAACGACAATTGGAAGCGCATTTAAATCATACGGAAATGTGGGCCGAACATTTAGGTCATTGGAGAGCTGATGTGCAAAATGCAGAAGTATGTATGTATGTATATGTGTAATTTTGTATAAAAATTTTAATTTGTATATATTCATACATAATAGTTTTATGTCTTGAGTAGATGCCTGATAATGGGGATCCTCCACAATTTGTATTGGTTGTCCACATGGCAGAAGATGAAGACAATGACGAGAGTATATCCAGTGGATGGGTGGTGTTGAGGAAATTGCAAGACTTTCAAGATCTTCATAGAAAATTACGTCAGTTATGTTCTGATGTTAAAAATCTGGACTTACCGTCGCAGCCTCTAAAGTTTTTCGGGAAATCTGATAAAAGTACCCTTGACAAAGCTAAAATACAGATACAAAAATATTTAAATGTATGTCTCAATCCAACATACGTTCTTTTTATTTATGAATTTAAACTGTTATAAACACACTAATACTATTCATCATTTATTAATTTTTGCAGTTTGTCTTGGAGGATGAAAGACTTAATCAAAGCGAAGCATTATATGCCTTTCTTAGTCCAAGTTCTGAGCACCTTAAAGCCGTGGCACCATCTCCCAAGAAATCTCGTTTTTCTTTATCTACATTATTCAAAACGTATGCGTTGCTAATTTTGTTATATAATCATTGATCTGTTTGTTGACTTTATAAATTTCCACAGATCTATTGGTAGTAACGAGTTACGCGATAAAGAAGACGAAGAAGATTATTCGTTGTTATTGGACGATAGTGAGACAGGCCGTACCGGCACGGATAGCTATCTAAATGCTAGCAAGGATGCGATCGCCGAGCCATTGTACACGCTTTTAGGAGAAGTTTTTGATTTGCGAGGAGTATTTCGTTGGCTCAGACGGTCCCTTATCACTTTCGTACAAATTACTTATGGACGCACCATAAATAGGTGAAGTATAAAAAAAAATTGTTTATTTGTTTACATATTAAATAAAATGTACATCTCACATGTACACAGATAAAAAATAATACTTGGAATATTTTGAGAGAGAGAGAGAGATACCTTATTTTTTTAAATATTTTAGAGAGATAGGGGGGAGAGGTGAGGAGGGAGGGGGATGAGAGGGAAAGAGGGGGAGAGAGAGAGAGAGAGAGAGAGATACAGTTCTGATTATTTAATATTTTGTACTCGAATTATAAAACATAGAAATATTAATCATAAAGTATATTATGTCATTTGATTTTTATAGACAAATTAGAGATATTGTCGCTTGGGTGTTTTCCGAGCCGATGCTTCATTACTACATACAATTGTTTATAAAATCGTGGTGGCCGAATGGTCAACTTGTGTCCGAGACGGTTCTTCGTACTGACGAGGAGAAGTTAAAAACGCGAGGCGAGGCACGTAGGCAATTTCTCAATAACGTACCTGAAGTATTGACTAATCTAGTAGGAGCGCAGAGTGCTCAACGCGGCGCGACTAAAGTTTTCGATTCCCTACAGAATGTAAATCTGAATAAACAGTTATTTTATGTAAGTTCAATTCTTTCATATTATTCTTAAATGTGTATGAGTCTCATTTTTTATCCTGAATATTTTTTACAGGATATATTTGAAGTATTAATGTACGAAGTATTTCCAGAATTGCAACACAAACAATGTTCTTTAACAAAATAAATCCTCAATATGACATATGAATATGTAATCCCATTTCATTCTCCTTTTAAAAAGAATTTTATAACAGGATGTGTCTAAATCTTGGAAAAAAAATCCCCTGAAAATTTCCTGATTTTTCAGATACTTTCGTTCAAAATTTCAGATAAGAGGAATATTTTAAAGATTTTTAGGTGCAATTTCTTCTAAAGTAAGTTTTTCTCATTGTGTGTTTTCTAGTGCTTTTCGTTCAGTCGAAAAAAAAATACAAAGCCACTTCAATGTTTTTTGTAGGGAGTAGACATCCTGTATAATTCCCAGATGCAATAAAACTGTACATTCATAAATTAGATAATGATTACGAGTACTAGTTAAACATTGAGAAAGATGTGTATGTGCATGCATACGATTCTGTATTTCTAAATATAAATATTCTATTTATTTGTACTGTGTAATAAAAATATCGCTAAATTCTCAGTAACGTTTCGATCAAATGATTATAAACAATATCGAGAAAAAAAATATTTCGATAGTTATAGGAACGAACGAAGTAGTATATATAGAAAATGTTGATTATATATTCAAAAGGATGAATTGACTACCTGATGGTAATATATATTTCTTTCTCTCTTTCTGCATAACTCTTTTTTAGTGTACTTTTTTTAAATACAAATCATCAATCAATCTAAAAACGTTAAAATATAAGAAAATGTAAATACATTTATAAACAATGCTTAGAATAAAATATAATAAATATATAGCTTACCTGTATGCGTTTCATATTTTCAGCAAAATAGACTTTTTATAACAATTTATAAATATTTACAGTTATCTAAATATTTACATGTATCTATGATCTGAGAAAAGTCTTATATTTTACCAATCTGTGCTATCACACAGAGCTCACTGGAGCTGGTATAAAAAGTGATTATTTCAATGTATTTCGCAACAAATTTCATGTTTTCTCGGTTTTGGTGTCATAATTCGATGTGACTTTGATGAGAGACCATTCAAAAAAACATTCAAAAGAATGCAATATATTTCGAGAAATATTGATTTATTTGATTGGTAATAAATTGGTAATAATATAGTAATAATATGGTACTGGCAGATAAATTTAATATATTATAAATATTTTTGCAATAAATATTTCTCTATTTGCAAATACGAAATTGTATATATACACATATATTTTATACGTATTTAGGAAAAAGTATAAATAAAATTTACGATGTAGCGTGTTTTTCTGAAAAAATGATAAGACTAACAATAAGTCTAAAAATTCATTTGTTTTTTTCAGCAAATAAAAATTAATATATGCTGCATTTGTTATTTGCCATTGTTTAATTGGTAGAATTTATTTGTTAAGAATGGTTAATTTGGTGTAAATATTGTCATTTCAATAATTTTCTTTGGCACTTTTGTTATGTTTAAATAATCTTTATTATTATTATTATTAATGTATTTTCTTAAAATTTTAGATATTTTTATTCCTCTTAAAACTATTTTTTTTTTTTTTTTTAAATATATTTTTGTCCTTTCTTTATTATTAAAGATAGATAAGAATCATTTTTTTTCTTTTAAAGCTTTGTATAAACAACATTTCAAAATGTAATAATACACAATTTCACATAAAAAAGATTTATTTTTACTTGTTTATCAATTATTTTTTAAATTGTAGTTCCCTAGTGACGTTAGTTACTTAGTTCCTAAAGTTACTGATTTCAGGAATGTATCAGATTAAATATATAATACAATTTAACTTTTTTTTTATTCATAAACTTATTCTCACTGTCTGTCTCTATCAGTCTTATCCTCATTATCTTATTGCTATCGATGTAACTTGATGCACGTTGCTTTTATGCATTAGAAGTTATTGGATTGCAATATACGAGGTTAAATTTTTTTTTTTTTTTTTTCAAATTCCAAACGAGTTTGAGATGTGTAGAAGACACTAAATAAGTCGATAACAACGCACACTTTGTGAATGTTGAACAAAATCAGAATGTTAGACCTGGATGTATTGTCCATCATCAATATCTCCTCCATTGTTGATTCGTTCCAAGGAAAGATTCAGATCTATCTTTTTGTAATGGACACTCATGTTCTTATCCTTTATTTGTTCATAACCGTCCGCATTTGCATCCGACAGAAAGTTATTTACCTGTTCATAAGGCGGTTCCTCATTTTGTGTGACATTCATGTATCTTACACTCTCGTAATTTGGATCGTCATGACACACGGACTCATAATTCGGGTCAGTATCACTATCACCCGGCTGACAGACGGACGCATAATTCGGTTCAATTGTATGATGCGACATGCTTTCGTAATTTGGCTCCGAGTCAGTATCCTGATCTAACTCTAACTCGTCTCGCCGTCGCAAACGCACCTTCTCATAGCCAGGATCCTCACTACTGGCGTTGCTTACTTGTCTGTGCTTAAACGATATCGAATATGTGTCCGTGCTGTTTCTCGTCAATATCGAAGTGCTTTGAAAATCGATTTCTCGCGAGCATTGTGGACGCAACATATAATTTAAATCGGACGATGTCGTATCGCCTCTCGCGATAGAGTTTCTCTTGCTATTGTTAGAATTAACGATCTCGTATTCATGATCAATGTTTAAATGAGCCGTATCCATATCGATTTTAGGTAATCTCAAAATGTTATTGTCATTTTCAACATTAAAGTTGCACGTGTTATTACTTGTAACAGAATAATACGCGAGGTCAGGTTCCTTTTTTTGTATTTCCACGGACTCATGGCTGCACCATGATGCTCGGCTGACCTCAAGACTCAATTTTCTGCAAGTATTTGCTTCGGAATGTAGAACGTTATTAGAGTTCAAATGAGTATCGTTTTGCTGCTCTTCTATCTCCTTTTTTTTCTTCATCACTTTTGCGTACATGTCTTCGAGCGACTTACCCACTGACAGCGAAGATCTCGATTTGTCATCGCTTTTATTTTTTTTATCAACGATCGCGTATCCCTCTGTAGTTGCTTCAGGCGGTGGTGGTAGAGGAGAATTTGCTTGACGTTTCTCGGGTTTGGGAGATCCAGGATTAATAATAGAGCTATTGGCACTCGACGATGATGCTGCAAAAGGGAAAAATGTTTGTATATATTTATTACTCGCTAACACAGAAATAAAGTAACTATATTTTATTATTCGATAATTGATACTCGAAACTAATAATTATTACGAGCCTTTGCTACCTTGCCTGGAATGAGCATGTGCAACATAACGTAAACTATCGACACTTGGCGGTTGTGGTGCAGGATATGTCTCTTCTGTACGCAAAAAAGGTTGACAAGATATTGTTTGCTCGTGTAGTGCATGTCTTTCGACTTCTGACATCATTGGTTGAATTTGCGCATATGTTTCACTGCCACTAGTATAGACTTTATCTTGCTCATCTATCGCGGCATACATTTCATCTATGGGATAGTTATATCGCGAGAGCTTTTTATGCATTACATCATGATATATCGCAATTCTAAAATTTATTTACCTGAATCATCAGAAACAGTGGTATAGTGAGAATCAATGATTGGTCGAGTGGATTGATTTTGTCTGTAAGTTGCTTTAGTCTGCGCAATTATATTAGCTAACGGTTCCCTTACGCTTATGCTTGTGTACCCTTCTATATATATATATGTATATATATATATATATATATATATATATATATATAAAATCAGTAATTATTGATTATTAAAAAATAAAATTGCGAAGAAAGAAAAAGATAAGCAATTTACTTGAATCTTGGGAGTCTCCACTGAAGTGCTGTTGCAGGCTATTATGTTGGGTCTGTGACGAGTGTGGCAGTAACATTAAAAGAGGCGGTGTCATATAAGGTAAGTCTTGATTAGCCTGTATACTACCAGAGATAGCATTAGCGGCTTGAATGTCGGAGTGCAATTCAGAATGAAGAAGCGAGTTATGCGAGGATGATCGACGAGTTCGCGGCGGCGCAATCGGATTTCCGCCCAAATGACTCGTGGATGTTGATGGATTTTCAATATTTGTGATTTGATTAACATTATTTCTACAAAATTAAAATAAATTTAATTAAAAAATGTGTACTTTGTAAAAAATAAAGTACAAATATTGTAAATGGGTAATACCTATTTACTTGATTAACTTCAGTCTTCTGAAAGTTTTGAAGTTGGGCATAAGGATGTTCAACTAAAATAAATATCAGAATGTTATTAACCAATTAAACAAACACAAGAAAAAATTTAATAATTTACTTACTATTATCAGAGATAGGAGATGCAAATCTTGCATATTGATGGGACGTATCTTGTATCAAAGAATTTTGCTGAACAATTTCTGGTGTTTCCTTTTCAGATATCTGTTCTTGTACTAAAATATTGGAGTGAAAAAAAAAAAATTATTAGTTTCATAATATTAATTTAATAATATTAATTACATTATTTTTCTCGTCTTACTAATCTAAAGGCAATATTACCCGCATCTTGGACCGTAGCATATAATTCCGAATGGTCTCCCATAGTTTCGGTAGTCTCATAAATATCTTGCGGTATAGAACCTGTCATATCATCATGTTCTTTGTTTTTATCTTTTGGAATATCTGGAAGACTTCTATTGGCACCTGTCGTAGTTCTAAATAAAATAATGTATTTAATAAAAATAAGAATACGCATATACATACGCACAAAATATATCATAAAAATAAAATCTTAAAATATCTTAGAAGTTCATTATATATTTGCAAGACAATACAGTATTAATCGACAAGACAAAATCATTGTAAGAAATATTTAATTTTCTTTTTATCACAATAGAAAATTAGAAAGTAAACTAATTAAAAATTTATTTCCCAGAAAACTATAATTATTTTTAAGACAAAAACCTTTTCCCACCTTTTTCCACCATCGTTGACATCTTGGGTAATAATTTGCGATACATCCAATGTTGGAATTCTATCGAAATCATCCGTTTCAGAATTATTCAGCGTTACCATTCCAGCGAGTCCCAGAAATTCATTCCTATTATAATACGATTGTAGTTGTATAATAAATGTCAAATTATGAACCGATTGTACTATACGTACATACATACACATACACATACATAAATGCATACGTAAGATTCATTTATAAAAGATTTAATATTTATAAAAAAACTAAGATTTATAAAAAATGATTTAAAATTATGGATATACAACGTACTGAAAAATCTGACTCTATTAATTATCATTAACAGAGATAATTTTAATATATGCACTCTGTTAAAAAAAAAAAAAATGTTTCATTAACAAGAAGTATCTCATGTTTTCACGTATCATCATGTTCAATTATTATCGATAAAAATGTAGAATTATATAATTATTTATAACTTATATTATAAGCCACGCTGTCAGAAATTAAGTCTAACAAAGATGCAACATAACGGAAGTCATCGCAAAATGAATTGAATTTTCTAGCATACCGCTAACATTTTATTATCTAGGAATATATATAAGTCAAGTCAACGATAAAACTCTAGTATATTCACTTATTTTCATTCCGTCGACAGCTGCAGATACAAGCGGCAATCAAGCCAAGGAATGACAAAAGGGCACCGACCGATACAACCCAATAACACCAAGCATCCTTCTCCTCGAAAAAAGAGTATATCATATTATAGGCTTCTCGTCGATCGTATTTTCGTATCCTGAAATACCCGAAATCGAGAATGCTGTCAGTCCATTGCGCGTGAGGTAACCTTAACGCGACGTAGAACACACCCAGCGCTGAAGCGCTGTTAGTACCCACACTCTATCTATTACATCGATTTGATTTAATTTACCTACATTTGTCGCTCGCATGACCGATGCGAAGAATGTATTTTTCACTCGCACTTCGAGGACTTTGTAAAAGTTTTTTTCTTTAAATTTTTATAAGAAAGCATAGTACGGAACAATTAAAAAGAATATATTCACAAACGAATTAAGCTCATTACGAGTTGTTTGGAACGCAGTTCCACACTCATTATATGATTTTATCGATGCATGTATCTCGCTCAGTCCTTTTGGATTAATCGTAACGATACGTGTGAATAATTTTCTCGTTTTATTTCGTTTACATTATTATTTTTGCTATCGTTTTCATAGATTTATATATAATACAGTCCGCGTTCCGATTAGTTCCGATATTCACTGTCAGTACTGAAAATATATAGTATACGTTAAGGTTACATAAAGGAAGGTTAAGTCACATATCGAAACTATTAGCGTTTTTAGGGATGAACGATGTTTTTCGATTAATCGGAATTACCAACATTTAGATTCAAATAATCGATTATATTTTTGGTTTTTTTTTTTTGTTAGGTTTTTATAAAATTTAGAAATATTATAATTTATAATATATAAAATTACTAAGTTTATGAATGTTATTAAAGGTAGAGGTGTTGTTAAATAAATATTGAACAATAAATATAAGGATGTTATTAAATTTGAGGATGTTAGTAAATTTATGAATGTTGTGATATATATAGGGATGTTCCGGAATATAGGAAAGCTAATAAATTTAGTGAAATATTAAATTTAGGGAAGTTCTAACGTATAGGAATGTTATTAAGTGTAGAGAAGTTAATGTAAGGATATTATTTAATTTGGAGTCAATTTTATAATTCTTAATTTTTATTAATTTTTTTTTTTTTTTTTTTTTAAGTTAAATAAATCGATGGTTAAAGTTAACAGAGTGATAACAGAATATAGAGGCGAATGAAAGTTAAAAACTTTTATCACTTCAGTCGTTATGTTATTATTGCTTCATTTTATTTGAGGCAGAGAAAAACGAGGCCTGAAGAAGCCAGGCTAGTGTCTAGGCTAGTGCCAGGCCAGGTTAGCCAGGCCAGGCTGCGGCCAGGGCTAGGTTGTGCCAGGGTCACAGGCCAGGCCAGGCCAGGCCAGGCTAGGCCAGGCCAGGCCAGGGCCAGGCTAGGGCCAGGGTCGCAGGGCTAGGCACAGGGCTAGGCCAGGTTGGGGTTAGGGCCAGGGTTAGGCCAGGTCAGGCCAGGTCAGGTCAGTTGGGCCAGGCCAGGCCAGGCCAGGGCCAGGCCAGGGGCCAGGCCGGTGGCCAGGCCAGGCCAGGTCTGTCAGGCCAGGCC
The DNA here is from genome assembly GCF_021464435.1 of Cataglyphis hispanica. Taxonomy (NCBI): domain Eukaryota; kingdom Metazoa; phylum Arthropoda; class Insecta; order Hymenoptera; family Formicidae; genus Cataglyphis; species Cataglyphis hispanica. The sequence continues at coordinate 20,433,581 of NC_065954.1, forward strand.
AGGTCAGGCCAGGCCAGGCCAGGCCAGGCTTCAGTAACAGGCCAGGCTCAGGCCTGAGGCCAGGCCAGGCCAGTCAGGCCAGGCCAGGCCAGGCCAGGCCAGGCCAGGGCCAGGCCAGGCCAGGCCAGGCCAGGCCAGGCCAGGCCAGGCCAGGGCCAGTGCTTCAGGCCAGGCCAGGCCAGGCCAGGCCAGTGCCAGGCCAGGCCAGGCCAGGCCAGGCCAGGCCAGGCCAGGCCAGGCCAGGCCAGGCCAGGCCAGGCCAGGCCAGGCCAGGCCAGGCCAGGCCAGGCCAGGCCAGGCCAGGCCAGGCCAGGCCAGGCCAGGCCAGGCCAGGCCAGGCCAGGCCAGGCCAGGCCAGGCCAGGCCAGGCCAGGCCAGGCCAGGCCAGGCCAGGCCAGGCCAGGCCAGGCCAGGCCAGGCCAGGCCAGGCCAGGCCAGGCCAGGCCAGGCCAGGCCAGGCCAGGCCAGGCCAGGCCAGGCCAGGCCAGGCCAGGCCAGGCCAGGCCAGGCCAGGCCAGGCCAGGCCAGGCCAGGCCAGGCCAGGCCAGGCCAGGCCAGGCCAGGCCAGGCCAGGCCAGGCCAGGCCAGGCCAGGCCAGGCCAGGCCAGGCCAGGCCAGGCCAGGCCAGGCCAGGCCAGGCCAGGCCAGGCCAGGCCAGGCCAGGCCAGGCCAGGCCAGGCCAGGCCAGGCCAGGCCAGGCCAGGCCAGGCCAGGCCAGGCCAGGCCAGGCCAGGCCAGGCCAGGCCAGGCCAGGCCAGGCCAGGCCAGGCCAGGCCAGGCCAGGCCAGGCCAGGCCAGGCCAGGCCAGGCCAGGCCAGGCCAGGCCAGGCCAGGCCAGGCCAGGCCAGGCCAGGCCAGGCCAGGCCAGGCCAGGCCAGGCCAGGCCAGGCCAGGCCAGGCCAGGCCAGGCCAGGCCAGGCCAGGCCAGGCCAGGCCAGGCCAGGCCAGGCCAGGCCAGGCCAGGCCAGGCCAGGCCAGGCCAGGCCAGGCCAGGCCAGGCCAGGCCAGGCCAGGCCAGGCCAGGCCAGGCCAGGCCAGGCCAGGCCAGGCCAGGCCAGGCCAGGCCAGGCCAGGCCAGGCCAGGCCAGGCCAGGCCAGGCCAGGCCAGGCCAGGCCAGGCCAGGCCAGGCCAGGCCAGGCCAGGCCAGGCCAGGCCAGGCCAGGCCAGGCCAGGCCAGGCCAGGCCAGGCCAGGCCAGGCCAGGCCAGGCCAGGCCAGGCCAGGCCAGGCCAGGCCAGGCCAGGCCAGGCCAGGCCAGGCCAGGCCAGGCCAGGCCAGGCCAGGCCAGGCCAGGCCAGGCCAGGCCAGGCCAGGCCAGGCCAGGCCAGGCCAGGCCAGGCCAGGCCAGGCCAGGCCAGGCCAGGCCAGGCCAGGCCAGGCCAGGCCAGGCCAGGCCAGGCCAGGCCAGGCCAGGCCAGGCCAGGCCAGGCCAGGCCAGGCCAGGCCAGGCCAGGCCAGGCCAGGCCAGGCCAGGCCAGGCCAGGCCAGGCCAGGCCAGGCCAGGCCAGGCCAGGCCAGGCCAGGCCAGGCCAGGCCAGGCCAGGCCAGGCCAGGCCAGGCCAGGCCAGGCCAGGCCAGGCCAGGCCAGGCCAGGCCAGGCCAGGCCAGGCCAGGCCAGGCCAGGCCAGGCCAGGCCAGGCCAGGCCAGGCCAGGCCAGGCCAGGCCAGGCCAGGCCAGGCCAGGCCAGGCCAGGCCAGGCCAGGCCAGGCCAGGCCAGGCCAGGCCAGGCCAGGCCAGGCCAGGCCAGGCCAGGCCAGGCCAGGCCAGGCCAGGCCAGGCCAGGCCAGGCCAGGCCAGGCCAGGCCAGGCCAGGCCAGGCCAGGCCAGGCCAGGCCAGGCCAGGCCAGGCCAGGCCAGGCCAGGCCAGGCCAGGCCAGGCCAGGCCAGGCCAGGCCAGGCCAGGCCAGGCCAGGCCAGGCCAGGCCAGGCCAGGCCAGGCCAGGCCAGGCCAGGCCAGGCCAGGCCAGGCCAGGCCAGGCCAGGCCAGGCCAGGCCAGGCCAGGCCAGGCCAGGCCAGGCCAGGCCAGGCCAGGCCAGGCCAGGCCAGGCCAGGCCAGGCCAGGCCAGGCCAGGCCAGGCCAGGCCAGGCCAGGCCAGGCCAGGCCAGGCCAGGCCAGGCCAGGCCAGGCCAGGCCAGGCCAGGCCAGGCCAGGCCAGGCCAGGCCAGGCCAGGCCAGGCCAGGCCAGGCCAGGCCAGGCCAGGCCAGGCCAGGCCAGGCCAGGCCAGGCCAGGCCAGGCCAGGCCAGGCCAGGCCAGGCCAGGCCAGGCCAGGCCAGGCCAGGCCAGGCCAGGCCAGGCCAGGCCAGGCCAGGCCAGGCCAGGCCAGGCCAGGCCAGGCCAGGCCAGGCCAGGCCAGGCCAGGCCAGGCCAGGCCAGGCCAGGCCAGGCCAGGCCAGGCCAGGCCAGGCCAGGCCAGGCCAGGCCAGGCCAGGCCAGGCCAGGCCAGGCCAGGCCAGGCCAGGCCAGGCCAGGCCAGGCCAGGCCAGGCCAGGCCAGGCCAGGCCAGGCCAGGCCAGGCCAGGCCAGGCCAGGCCAGGCCAGGCCAGGCCAGGCCAGGCCAGGCCAGGCCAGGCCAGGCCAGGCCAGGCCAGGCCAGGCCAGGCCAGGCCAGGCCAGGCCAGGCCAGGCCAGGCCAGGCCAGGCCAGGCCAGGCCAGGCCAGGCCAGGCCAGGCCAGGCCAGGCCAGGCCAGGCCAGGCCAGGCCAGGCCAGGCCAGGCCAGGCCAGGCCAGGCCAGGCCAGGCCAGGCCAGGCCAGGCCAGGCCAGGCCAGGCCAGGCCAGGCCAGGCCAGGCCAGGCCAGGCCAGGCCAGGCCAGGCCAGGCCAGGCCAGGCCAGGCCAGGCCAGGCCAGGCCAGGCCAGGCCAGGCCAGGCCAGGCCAGGCCAGGCCAGGCCAGGCCAGGCCAGGCCAGGCCAGGCCAGGCCAGGCCAGGCCAGGCCAGGCCAGGCCAGGCCAGGCCAGGCCAGGCCAGGCCAGGCCAGGCCAGGCCAGGCCAGGCCAGGCCAGGCCAGGCCAGGCCAGGCCAGGCCAGGCCAGGCCAGGCCAGGCCAGGCCAGGCCAGGCCAGGCCAGGCCAGGCCAGGCCAGGCCAGGCCAGGCCAGGCCAGGCCAGGCCAGGCCAGGCCAGGCCAGGCCAGGCCAGGCCAGGCCAGGCCAGGCCAGGCCAGGCTCAGGCCAGGCCAGGCCAGGCCAGGCCAGGCCAGGCCAGGCCAGGCCAGGCCAGGCCAGGCCAGGCCAGGCCAGGCCAGGCCAGGCCAGGCCAGGCCAGGCCAGGCCAGGCCAGGCCAGGCCAGGCCAGGCCAGGCCAGGCCAGGCCAGGCCAGGCCAGGCCAGGCCAGGCCAGGGCCAGGCCAGGCCAGGCCAGGCCAGGCCAGGCCAGGCCAGGCCAGGCCAGGCCAGGCCAGGCCAGGCCAGGCCAGGCCAGGCCAGGCCAGGCCAGGCCAGGCCAGGCCAGGCCAGGCCAGGCCAGGCCAGGCCAGGCCAGGCCAGGCCAGGCCAGGCCAGGCCAGGCCAGGCCAGGCCAGGCCAGGCCAGGCCAGGCCAGGCCAGGCCAGGCCAGGCCAGGCCAGGCCAGGCCAGGCCAGGCCAGGCCAGGCCAGGCCAGGCCAGGCCAGGCCAGGCCAGGCCAGGCCAGGCCAGGCCAGGCCAGGCCAGGCCAGGCCAGGCCAGGCCAGGCCAGGCCAGGCCAGGCCAGGCCAGGCCAGGCCAGGCCAGGCCAGGCCAGGCCAGGCCAGGCCAGGCCAGGCCAGGCCAGGCCAGGCCAGGCCAGGCCAGGCCAGGCCAGGCCAGGCCAGGCCAGGCCAGGCCAGGCCAGGCCAGGCCAGGCCAGGCCAGGCCAGGCCAGGCCAGGCCAGGCCAGGCCAGGCCAGGCCAGGCCAGGCCAGGCCAGGCCAGGCCAGGCCAGGCCAGGCCAGGCCAGGCCAGGCCAGGCCAGGCCAGGCCAGGCCAGGCCAGGCCAGGCCAGGCCAGGCCAGGCCAGGCCAGGCCAGGCCAGGCCAGGCCAGGCCAGGCCAGGCCAGGCCAGGCCAGGCCAGGCCAGGCCAGGCCAGGCCAGGCCAGGCCAGGCCAGGCCAGGCCAGGCCAGGCCAGGCCAGGCCAGGCCAGGCCAGGCCAGGCCAGGCCAGGCCAGGCCAGGCCAGGCCAGGCCAGGCCAGGCCAGGCCAGGCCAGGCCAGGCCAGGCCAGGCCAGGCCAGGCCAGGCCAGGCCAGGCCAGGCCAGGCCAGGCCAGGCCAGGCCAGGCCAGGCCAGGCCAGGCCAGGCCAGGCCAGGCCAGGCCAGGCCAGGCCAGGCCAGGCCAGGCCAGGCCAGGCCAGGCCAGGCCAGGCCAGGCCAGGCCAGGCCAGGCCAGGCCAGGCCAGGCCAGGCCAGGCCAGGCCAGGCCAGGCCAGGCCAGGCCAGGCCAGGCCAGGCCAGGCCAGGCCAGGCCAGGCCAGGCCAGGCCAGGCCAGGCCAGGCCAGGCCAGGCCAGGCCAGGCCAGGCCAGGCCAGGCCAGGCCAGGCCAGGCCAGGCCAGGCCAGGCCAGGCCAGGCCAGGCCAGGCCAGGCCAGGCCAGGCCAGGCCAGGCCAGGCCAGGCCAGGCCAGGCCAGGCCAGGCCAGGCCAGGCCAGGCCAGGCTCAGGCCAGGCCAGGCCAGGCCAGGCCAGGCCAGGCCAGGCCAGGCCAGGCCAGGCCAGGCCAGGCCAGGCCAGGCCAGGCCAGGCCAGGCCAGGCTCAGGCCAGGCCAGGCCAGGCCAGGCCAGGCCAGGCCAGGCCAGGCCAGGCCAGGCCAGGCCAGGCCAGGCCAGGCCAGGCCAGGCCAGGCCAGGCCAGGCCAGGCCAGGCCAGGCCAGCCAGGCCAGGCCAGGCCAGGCCAGGCCAGGCCAGGCCAGGCCAGGCCAGGCCAGGCCAGGCCAGGCCAGGCCAGGCCAGGCCAGGCCAGGCCAGGCC